>NW_010395980.1:0-4835 GCF_000710305.1 Buceros rhinoceros silvestris
CCATGCCAGGCCTGCACCCTCCCTGGGGTTGCCTCAGGGCACCACACGCCTGCTATGCTCACGGAGGGGGTGGGGGTCTGCCCCTGCTCCACTACCCCTCAGAAGTGGCAAGTGTCCTGTGACTCTGCCCCCAGCCCTTGAGGGTGTTCCTGGGGGGGTGGCTGCCCACATCAAGCCCCCTCTGCTTCCCAGCTTGCTTGTAGAGGCCAAGGGACAAGGATGCCATTGCCACGCAATGCCAAGATGCCGAGCACCAAGCAGCCCCGAGCGGGCAAGGTGGGCCCTGCTGCAGAGAATGCCAACCCTGAGAAGGTGAGTCCTGACCTGGACAAGAGACGTGGGGGCTCCTATGGGGCAGCTGTCCCGTCCCCACACCCCCCCGCCTCGCCTTTCTAACAGCCTCTATTGCAGGAGGAGAGCTGCCAGGCCAAGAGGTCTCCATCCTCGCCCCAGGGTGGGCCCAAGAAGAGGTCGGCATTTGGGGACATCACCAATGTAAGTGCTTCTGTGGGGGTGGGGGCTTTGGTGCCCAATGTGAGCGCCCCTCGGGTGTGGGGCTCTTCCAGCATGCAGAGTCAGGGGTGTCTCATGCCCTGACAGCAGGAGGGGTCTCCCTGCAGGGCCCCTCCCGCTTCCCTCTGTACATCCCTACTCTGACCCAAACAGGCTCACAAGAACCAGGTGGTGGCAGGGAAGAAAGAAGCTGTGAAAGTGGCACCACACAAGGCACAGAGAGCCCATGTTGCCCTGGGGGTGGCCAAGAACAACGAGATCAACCTGAAAAAGTGAGTGGCCAGGGGAGACGGCGACAGGGACTGGGGCAGGGGGATGCTGCAGGGCCAGCACCTGCGAACCTGTCTCACAGAGAAGAACAAACGGTGCTGGGGGACTTCTTCTGGCTGATAGAGACCATCAGCCAGGTGGGGAGGGCAGGCAGTAGATAAAACAGCCTCAGGTTGCACCAGGGCAGGCTGAGATTGGACATTAGGAAAAACTGAGAAGATTCTTTACTGGAAGGGTTGTGAAGCCCTGGAACTGACTGCCCGGGGCAATGCTGGAGCCACTACCCACCATGGAGGGTGGTTTAGCCCCTTCCTGAAGCAGCAAGGAGTTCTGGAGAACCCCTTTCAGCCAGGAGATGTAGCCTCCTCCCAGCAGTGATTTACACTCTTGTCCTGTCCAGGTCAATGAAGAAAACTCCCCCAATAGAGGCTCCTGCAGAGCCTAAGGAGGATCCTGTGCCGGAGAAGCCAGTGCAGGTACTAAAGCCCCGCAAGGAGAGGGCAGGGACCCTGGGCTGCAGCCTGACCCCCAGCGTCATCCTGATGGTGTTGGTCCATGGCCCTGCTGGTGATCCTGGGGCACTGGGCAATGCTTTGGACCGCGGTGGTACTTGGGCCGGTGTGGTGGAAGCTGGGGAGGACGGCGAATACCCCCACTTTCTTCCTTCAAAAGATCTTCCACAGGGAAGAGTGGGGTGGGGGCTGCAGAGTGATGGGCACACATGCAGAAGGGGGTGCAGAGGTGCAGCAGTGTTGCCCCAAAGGGGTGACCAGCTCCTGCGGAGCTCTGGGCCTGCTCCATTCCACTGCCTCCTGCATCGCACCAGGTCCTGGCAGTAGAGGACATAGACAAGGAGCAGCTGGGTGACCCCTATGCCAACGCAGAGTACGCCAAGGAGATCTTCGAGTACATGCGGGGAAGAGAGGTGGGTGGCAGCCCTGACCGGGGAAGGGGTGACTTTGTGGGCAGGGCCACCTGCTGCCCAGGAGCTCTGAGCACCTGGGAGGGGGCTGCACAGGGTGGGAGGGGGCTCATTTGCAGATGATGATGTCCAGCGGGTCCTTGACATCTGGTATCTTGGCAGGAGAAGTTCCTGCTCCCCGACTACATGGAGAAGCAGCCAGACATCAGTGAGGACATGCGTGCCATCCTGGTGGACTGGATGGTGGAGGTGCAGGTATGTGGGCTTGGGGAGGGGGCATGGCAGCCCCCATTCTGCCTTTGGTGTGTGGGACCTTCGTATGACGGCAGAGGCTCGTGTGAGTGTCCCCAGTGCAGGCACGATCTTCCAGCCTTCCCCTGGCCCTGTGGGCACCTCTGGCCCCTGTGAGGGAACCGGGGGGAGCTGGGCATGCCTAGCTTCTGCCTGACACCCCCCTCTCCAACACCCACGTCCTTGCAGGAGAACTTCGAGCTGAACCACGAGACACTGTACCTGGCTGTGAAGCTGGTGGACCACTACCTGGTGGAGGTGGTGAGCATGAGGGACAAGCTGCAGCTCATTGGCTCCACTGCCATCCTCATTGCCTCCAAATTTGAGGTGACTCCTCATGTGCTGCCTTGGGGTGCTGGGGCAGAGGGGCTGTGCCTCTCTGGTGCCCATGGGTTACTGGAGAAGGTCCCTGCAGTGCCAGGCCACTGTTCTGAGAGCTGCTGGGGTGGCATGTCTGTCCTCGGGTTACCCCTTCCTACTCCAAGAGCTGCAGATGCAGCCATGGTGGGCTGGATCCTGTCTTCTGGTGTTGCAGGAGACCTGGCTCCACTCTGCAGCGCAGAAACACCTGAGTTCAGCCCATGCAAACAAGGCTTGGAGTTGGAGCCCAGGCCTGGGGCAGTACAGGCGGCACCAAGCCCCACTGGGTGTTGTGACCGTCGCTTTGGGGTCTGGCAGGGCATGAGCCCTTACAGGGCCTGCGGACTGGTGGGATTTCCTGAGTGTTGCCAGGATAAGCCCCTACTGGGTGCTGAGCAGACGTTGCCCCCGCAGGAACGGTGCCCACCGTGTGTGGATGATTTCCTCTACATCTGCGATGACGCCTACAAGCGGGAAGAGCTCATTGCTATGGAGATGAACATCCTCAGCACCCTCAAGTTCGACATCAACATTCCCATCCCCTACCGGTTCCTCCGACGCTTTGCCAAGGTGAGTGCAGCAGGAGGTGGGGGCTGGTGCCTCCAGGCACCCTGGGGTGGGCGCTCCAGGATGGTGATGGACCCTTGGGCTCCCAGCTGGCAGCTGGAGCAGAGTTGAGGGGAGGTGATGCTGGTCTGTGGCAGAATGGGTGTGTGGGATGTGTGTCCCACGGGCAGCAATCTAGATCCCCAAAAGGCTGTGAGGGGCAGCAGCGTTGTTGAAGAGGCTGAGCCTTGTCCTGCCCGCCCTGCTGCAGTGTGCCCGTGCCACCATGGAGACGCTGACACTGGCCCGCTTCCTCTGTGAGATGACCCTGCAGGAGTATGACTATGCCCGGGAGAGCCCCTCGAAGCTGGCTGCCAGCTGCCTGCTGCTGGCCCTCACCATGAAGAACCTTGGTGGATGGGTAAGCGCCTGCCCAACCTGCTGCCCCCCCAGGGCACCCACCCTGGGAGGCACCACAGGGGGCAGGAGCGATGCTCAGACTTGGGGGGCTGGGGAGGGAAGAGGATGGCTGCATCACCACTGAAAGGACCCCACTCTGCCCCGCTGTCCCTGACAGACCCCTACACTCGAGTACTACAGCGGGTACCGCTCCCAGGACCTGCATCCCCTGGTGAAGAGGCTGAACTTCCTGCTCACGTACCAGCCCCACGACAAGCTGAAGGCCGTGCGCACCAAGTACTCGCATCGGTGAGCATCGCTAGCACGCACCCTCGGGTGCTGCAGAGAGCTGGGGCATCCCAGCAGAGGGGGGTCGGGGCTGGGGCTGAGCTCTAAGCCAGTGTGGTTCCTTCCAGGGTCTTCTTTGAGGTTGCCAAAGTCACCCCCATGGACATGCTCAAGCTGGAAGAGAAACTGAAGAACTGCTAGCCCAGTCTTTGTAAATAGCCTGTAAATAGCTGGGTGCTCTCTGGCACGGGAGCACCGTGTACATAAATAAGTTTTAACTGAAGGGGAGGGAAGGGAGGGGGGGAAAAAAGAGTCATGTAGATCTGTCAATAAAATGCTGTGTTTGTCTTACCTGCTGGTTATGGCTTCTGGGATGGGGCAGGGGTTGGTGGTGGAGGTGATGCCAGTCCAAGCTCTGGTTCCCTTTGCAGTGTTGGGGCAGAGGGGGAGAGCAGGGTGGGTGGGGGGGTTGCATGATGGGGAGCAGGAAGCTGATAGTTGAAGGCTAGAGCTAGAAGAGGCCAGATCCCTGTCACCCTCCCTGCACCCCTCGCCTTCCCCTAAGTAATGATACTACACGAGTAGCAGCAGTTGAGTATCTTTTTTCCAAATATTTACAGAGCTTAAATGCCCACATGGGGAAGGGGGATCTTTGCTTTGGCCCCAGCTTGGGCACACACAGGGCAGCCCAGGCTCCCGGAGTGGAACCACCGCTGGCCGGCACCGGAAATATTTACAGAGCTTAAATGCCCACATGGGGAAGGGGGATCTTTGCTTTGGCCCCAGCTTGGGCACACACAGGGCAGCCCAGGCTCCCGGAGTGACCCTGCCGTGGGCTGGACTGGGGGGTCACTCCACATTGCCCACGGGGCTAGACCTCTGCTTTAGTGTTTCCAGCCCCACAGGCTCAGGAAGAAGCAGCAGCTCCGGGGACACCGGGGGACAAACAAAGCAAGGCAAGGCAAGCGGGGACTCCACAGAGACAGGATGTGGTGGGGACCTGGAGCCCCCCTGCCTGGCCCCTGGTCCCGAGGGGCAGTACCCACCACGCGGGCTGGGGGCTGCCCCACTGCCAGCCTAGGGTGGGTTGCTGAGCTCCTTAATGGCCTGGAGGATTCTCTTCATGTGTCCCACTTTGGTGATCCCCAGGTCCTGCAGGAAGGAGAGAGAGGAACTGAGGAGCACGTCAGGGCCAGCCGTCAGCTCTTGCTGGCTCGGCCACCAGAGGGCGCGGCAGGGGCGCGCC
>NW_010395980.1:4913-6357 GCF_000710305.1 Buceros rhinoceros silvestris
GCGGCGCGTCAGGCCCGGCCGTCAGCTCTTGCTGGCTGGGCAGCCAGAGGCCGAGGCTGCAGAGCCCAGCTCCCCTGCTCTCCCTGCTGGAGCAGGGCCTGGCTTAAAGCCCCCACTCCTCTGGCAAGCATGTCCCCATGCCCACGTGCCAGAGAGGACATGGTGCTGTTGATCCTGCTTTGGGCAGGTGGACAGAAATGCACAAGCTTTGGGGGCCAGGGCCACCCCCTCCCCTGCTTCCAGCCCCTTCATGCAAGCCAAGCCAGCGCTGTGAGCTCTGCCGGGCTGGGGGCAGGGACACCACCTGCCTTTCCCCCCCACCAAGGGAGCAGGAGAGGAGGGATAGAGGACACTGTGCTCCCCAGGGCTCGGGCTCCCTCAGGGGGAACAAGGGGTTGTACCTTCAGGTCTCTCCTCTCCAGCAGGATCAACTCAGAGCCCTGGATGTCATGCCGGACAAAAATGTCTCTGTACTCCCCTAAACCAAGTGCTTCCAGCCAAGCTGCCACCTCCTCGGAGCCCCACTTGTCAGCTAGCAGGGAAGAAAACCAGAGAGGAGGACAGGGTCCCTGTGGAGGCAGCTGACAAGGCAGAGCAGGCACTGGGCAGCCAAGGGCATTCCCCCTCCCACTCTGGCTCTTGCAGGGCCAGAGGCTGCAGCAGGCTCAGGCTGGAGAGGTTTCTCCTCTCCTTGGCTTCCTTGCAGAGCATCCAAGCTTGTCCCCCTCGAGAAGACCCTCAGCCCTGGGGCTGAGCTGTACCATAGCCCCCTTCTCCCCCTTGCAGTGGCAGTGGCGTTAGAGAGCAAAGGGGCTGTGCACGCCCACTAGCAGAAAAATTAAGCTCTAAGGGACTGTTGGTGTCACAGATGACATCCCCAGGCAGCCAGGACATGCTCCAATTCCCTCCCAGAGGGTCCCTCCTCAGCAGGCCCAGGACAGAAGGCCAATGGTTAGGCCAGCATGAAGGGGGGTCCCCACCAGCATGGGCTGTGCCTGTCCCCCTCCCCAGAGTGCTGCCCGCTCTACCTGGGAGCGCACTGTTGGTCCTCTGCTTTTGCACTTTGTCCTTGTCCTTCCTCGGCTTGGGGATGTTGAGGCGAAGCTTGAAGCTGCCCTTGTTGGTGCTGCTGGCACTCTCCTGTGAGAAGCCAGCCTGAGCAAGGTGCTGCAGCACCCCAGGGCCACCTGTCCCCCAGGTCGCTGTGCACCCACCTCCTCAGTGGGATGCGCAATGGGCCCCAGCCAGTGGATGTCCAGCAGCCTCTGCAGCTCCTGGCCCAGCACACTCAGGGGACCATGCAACGCCTCCTCCTCCTGCGGCGAGTCCAGCTGCAGGGGACAGGGACCATCGCCAGCCCTGCTGCCAACACCAGAGGTGCCAGCCAAGGGGACAGGCCCCTCCTCTGCTGGGGGGCTTGGGGTGCTCTCCAGCCCCCCACTCA
>NW_010395980.1:6639-6944 GCF_000710305.1 Buceros rhinoceros silvestris
CCAGCATGAAGGGTCCTGGCACCCCCGGCCCTAGCTCACCTCCGAGGTGCCAGCAGCTTTGTTGGAGAGGGCTTCGCTCAGTGCCAGGGAGCTGGTGTTGACAGCGTGCGCCAGCTCCTGCTCCACAGCTTTGTGAGCCTTGGCTGCCTCATGGATCCTGCGGGTGAGGGGGGCTGGCGCTGCAGGGGCTGTCCCAGGCTGGGCAGGCAGCTTGGGACTAGGGGACCTCTGTAGCTCTGGGTGGCTACAATGAAGCTCCCCCCGCCTGTGCCCACCACATCTCGCAGCCCGGCCCGGCGATGAGG
>NW_010395980.1:7156-9507 GCF_000710305.1 Buceros rhinoceros silvestris
TCGGTCAGGTACTCCATGGACTGCTGGGAGCTGAGCCGTGGCCGGGCAGCCGCGCGGTAGCTCTCCCCCTTCTGCTTGTCCTCCCAGGACTTGAGGGTGCTTTCAAATGCCTGTGGGGGATGGAGATGACCCCCCCCTCAGCCTGTCACACCTCCCTGTGCCCCAACACAGCCCCAGTGCATGGGCTGTGCAGCCCCAAACTCACCCGGTCTCTCGTCAGCATCTGGGCTCGGTTCTTGTGCTCGATCTTGATGATGCCGGGAGGCTGGATCCAGGCTTCTCCATCTACCTGCACAGGGACACCCTCGTCCCCCCGGATGGTGATCTTCACCATGCGGCACTGTGGGGGGAACAGCCCAGGGTTGGCATCATGGTTGGCAGCATGCTGCTGGCCTCAGCCACTGTGCCGGGGCCAGTGTCAGCCAGGAGCTCAACTGAGGGCCCCAAAAGCTTTCTGGCACCACCAGATTCACACGGGGTCCCTTGCCTCTACCTGCGCGATGCGGTGGTGCTGGAGATTGATGACCCGTGACACGGCCATCTGGATGCTGCCGAAGACAGCCACCACCTCCAGCTTCTTGTCATCAAAGGATGGAGCCCCAAAGTTCTGTAGAGGATCAGTACAAGTGAGACCCCCAAACTAGGCTTGTTTTAGGACCCAGAGTTTTACCCTCTGTGTGCCTAAGGCAGGGACAACCCAGATCCCTGCCCGAGGGCTCACAGGTTCCCTGGGACCGAGGGAAGGATGTTGTGCCCCCCTCCCCACACCATGGTGCTGGCACTCACATTGTCCTCCTTGGTGCCTCCCCAGAAGTTGATGCCCCCGGCGTAGCTGGGGATGTTGAGGATGGCGATGCCCTGCAGACTGGGCAGTGAGATGGGGACCCCATCACACTGCAAAAGAGAGCTGAGCCTGGGGGGCTGCTGCACCGCCACCCCCCACCCCGTCCCTGCTGCCCCAGCCCCATACCTCCAGCTGCACCCTCTGCTCCAGGTTCTTGTAGGTGCGCTGCAGCAGCTCCTTTGTGCCCAGCACCCCGTACCACATCATGTTCTTGGTGCGGCTGCTGCAGGGCGAAGCCAGATCACTGAGAGGGGCTGTGGGCTCCACCCTGCCTGCCACGGGCTCTGCACCCTCCCCTGGGCACCGGGCTGAACCACCTGGCCTGGACCGCTGGTCCTGTGCCTGCCTCAGTTTCCCCACTCCTAGAAGAGGTGGCTGCCTGCTGCCTCCTGGGAGATGGAAGGCTGCAACATGTGGCACCCAGACATGCACCCTTCCACGCCGGCACAGTGATGTCTCCTCTGCCCAGGCGCAGAGTGGGTAGATCCCACCAAGCCCTCCTGTGCCCCTTCACACACCTGGACGGGGAGCAGCAGCGAGAGCCTCGCAGCAGGGGGGTTGTCACCCACCCAGGGTGCTCACCCCAGCACCCTGGCACTGGGTACAGGTGAAAAGTCCCCAGCCTGGCACGGCAGCCCAGAGCTGACCCCACGGCTCCTGGCATCCAGATGGTCCCCCGTGGTGCAGGCATCAGAGAGCCAAGGGAGGTCCATGGGTGTTCCCAGGGGAATTGGGGGAGGGGTGTGTGGTTTTCAGCCAACCTGCACTTCTTGGGGTGCTCATCCCGTTTGTTGTTGAACTCCAGGGAGATCTTCGCATCCAGGCCGATGCCGAAGTAGTTATTCATGACGCATTTCTCCGAGAAGTGGCTGAAAGCGGCAGACAGGATGGACGGGTCAGGAAGCAGCTGCTGGGCTGGCACTGGGGGATGGGGCATGAAACCCACTGGAGCTGTCGTGTGAGCTCCTGAAGGGGCTGGCACTGGGAAGGGACAGCTGGAGCACCCCCAGTCCCCACAGTGGGACACCCATGGGACTCCCAGAACCTGCCTGCTCAGGGCAGAAGGGGAGCTCTGAGCTCCCAGCGTGAGCACGGTGCTGGCCCAAGGGCTGGCAGCAAGCGATCCTGCACCAGGCACAGGCAGGCTCCGCCAGCGCAGGCTCCGCCCGGCCAGGCAGTGCCGGGCACCAGGCGTGCCACACTGGGTGGCAGAGGATGCCCCGCAGCTATCTCCAAGAGGCAGTGTGTTCCCAGCTCTGCTCCCACTCCATGATGGGCAGCAAGGGTAGGCCAGGGTCCCTGGGCGGGTGACACTCACAGGGTGCTGGGGTCTTCAGGGAACTGCAAGCTGCCGAAGGTGTCTGGCCGGTCGAGGATGATGGAGGAAGATGCAGCGGTCATGATCTCCTGCCGGCAGCCTGGCCAGGGAGGCGACAAGGTAGCTGCTGAACTGCCTCCTACCTCGAGCTCATCCTGCAGCTCACCCCATGCCCTTGTCCGCCCCCTC
>NW_010395981.1:0-20000 GCF_000710305.1 Buceros rhinoceros silvestris
CTTCCAACCAGATGATTGTGTGATTCTTTGAGCCCATGGTGTCACTGGCTTGGAGGCAGTGAAAGCTGGGTGAGATATCAGGAGGGAGCCCTCACTTTCGAAAGTGCCATTAAAGTGGGAAATGTGGGCTGTAAAACTAGCACAAAGATTGTTACCAGAGGAATGAGTTTCTTCCAGGGACTGGCTGTCAATCTAGGATTTCTATCAGCTCTTTGGATCTGGTTCGTATTGCTCTTTAATCTAGGTCTTAGATGTGTTTATATTTAGGTATGACATTTTGAGAAGTATAGATATATATATGTGTAAATGAGCATTTTTAAAAAATTATATTGTTTCTTTAAAGGAGATCAATTTTAAAAAGGGTAGTCAGAAATCTTGGGTGATAAGGAATTGATGAGGAAGTAAGACTAATTTCAGACTTTCTGTGGTGTACTAAACACATGACAGCATTGGGTGTTCATGAGGACTTGAGCTAAAAATAATGCAGTACATTTCCCTTAACTCGACAGCATCTTCAGTCACCTTACTCTTCCTCTGTACACATACATCTAGCCCTGGAACTGGAAATGACTGAGAAGATGGAGTATAAAAAACCCAAGCAGCTGAATACAAGGCAACTCTGATCCAGATGGAGTTTATCATTTCCTTCTCTGGGTTATTGCGTTAGTCTTTACATGCTTAAATTCCCTTTACAGTGACGAACACAAATGGGTAATAATTCACATAGGTTTGTGGGTTTGTTTGGACTGCAGGGTGGCTGCTTCCAGCTCCTGACTGCCAGGTGCAACAAGATCATGGTAAAATTGAGAGAGAGAATTCGTTTTGTGTAATTGCATAAAGAGGTGCAGAAACAGGAAGTGGCTAGGTTTGAGAGACATGCTATAAGAGCCTGTGACAAGGGACTCTTCTGCAAAATGCCGTCTGGTCCTGGAAAGACGTACGAAATTGCAGAAGTTCTGACTCAGTGTGAAACCTGAGCACAGTGAAGAGTTTATTGACGCTGTCTGTGTCGAGAAAATCAGGAGCCGAAGGGAAATGAATATGACACAGAAATTGTTCGAGCGCTGCCCATTTCTGGAAAGAAGATTTGAAGAATGGGGAACGATTTGAGCGTGTTATCTACATTTTCTAGCCATCACCCAGAATTCTTTGTGCTATTGACAAGAGTGAGGCTGAGAATATTGGGCAGAGGGTCATATGCAAAGATCGGAGTGGTGTTTGAAACCCACCTTGTGAGAGGGAGGCATCTCCATTCACTTGGCCAGGAGCACAGGGGTCTGTCCTGCAGTCACTGACTGTCACCGCTGTGCCTCAGGGCACTGTTAACGTGATTTCTGAGAAAAGCCACCCTTCATTTTTCAGTCTCCACAGCTGGTTCAAAATCGTGAATTGTCAAGGGTATGAATTTACCTTTACACATTATCCTTTTGGCTCTTTTGGGTTAGTAGGAGTAGGTGGAGGGGTTGAAGAGTCAGCAACATAAACTTCAAAATAATGTTTACAATTAGCATCTTTATTAGCTGTGCAGTAATTATTTCTTTTCCAATACAGAGATGCAAGGAAAAGAGACAAGCATCATTTTAATACACTGGTTGAAATCTCAGCTCTGTGATTCTCATCTCTCAGCTCACACCCTAGCAGGCAGATGCTGTCATCCCAAGCTTGACAAGGATCACCATCCTATTTGTGAAGCATTTTGCTATCACCTCGTGTGTATGGGTGTACTATTGACATAAACATTGCAATTTTTTATTTAAGACATGACAGGCTTCCTTTTTTTTTTAAAAAAAAAAGGAAGAGTTCAGTGTCTTTTGCTTTGATAGGAATGGGGAGAATATAGCTCAGACTAAGATTAGTCTGTTAAGTCTCAGCAAATTCAAATAAGCACCATCCATGCCCGTTTTAAATATTTGACCCTAAAATTAAATTAAGCTGCTTATTAGAAGAAATTCCAATATCCTTGTTAGTATGAAACAGCCTTATATGAGCTGCAATCATGGCCTGACCATTTCAAAGTTGATTGAAGAACATCTTTTAGGAAACATAGGCAAGGACAGTATTACATTGCGTGCAGGATAGACTTCAAAGCCCAAGGGCTTTTTTTTATTATTTTTTTTTCCTCTGGCTTCTATGAGTCAATTAGATGTGACAAACTTTATGAAAGCTGGTATTTTTATGTAATGGGTTATGAGACAGCTGAAGTTTGTCATTCCAAACTTTGGCAGACAGATAGGTGTCTTCATCCCAAAATGTTTGTTGGCTGGTAATTCATGGATAGCTCATAGAAAAACCTGGGGAACTCGGGTTAAAATAGGAAAGGAAGGGATGCCAAGGTATCCTTATGTGTGTTCTTCCCATCATGTAGGTGCAGGTTGCTCTGAATCTTTCTCTGGTAAGAGTTGAAATAAGTGCTATCTGGAGGCAAAGTTTTTTTTTTCCCCCCTCCTTTTTCCTGCCTGGGATTCAGTCTTCCTTCACTTTTCAGTTTTGTTGTCTAAGTGAATTAGCCTTTCACTAGCAAGTAAGACAGTAACAGTGGGCATATATCAAATGCCCGGGGAAAAATAAGAAAGTGCTCCTGAAAAGAGCAAGCAGAGGGTGGTGTCTATGTCAGGAGCCAAATGACAAAGCTCCTGCAGGGAGGTGTGAGATTGTTGACTGTGTTGAGAAGAACCACAAGAGAATGAAGTTTCTGCCTACACATGAAGGATCATCTGAGCAGAGAAGGTTTAGGCTGCTGCTCCCAGGGTTGCCTTAGCCGCTTCAGCTTTGTTATAATGAGCACTTGGCTACTCCTGTTTGCCCTGGGCTATTCACACTCTTGGAAAGTGAGAGTTAATTTCCGTTCTCCTGAGTTGCCTAGCACTACATGATGTCTTACTCTGGTTATACATGAAAGGAGTCCTCATTTCTTCCTATGCTGGATTGCCTAATAGTGCAAGTGCCACCAGAACTGTCATTTGCTGAGTGCTGTCCCCACATGTCGTAAGAGACTGGGTGCATCCCTGAGAAGCTAGCCCTGCGAGGGGACTATTTACCCATCTCTGACCTAAATCTGGTAGGCAGTTCAGCAAGGCACTCAAAGTCAGCATTCATAACAGCCATTGCGCTGAGTGGGGTGTGCTTAGCATGGGCAAGAAGTGCTGAGGGGAGCACCATGTCCACAGCTGTCCTTCTCCCATGTCCTTCTGACCATGTAGCTGTGGCAATGAAAGTAGTGTTGTGGGTGAGGTGATTTACACCGGGAGACAGTGCCTGACGTTGGAGGCCAAAGTCATTTTGTTGTGTCTAGGTGACTAGTTCTCTGTGGCCTGCAGTGCAGCCACTCATCACACCTCGGGAGCCAGAGCGCTTGGCAGCCACAGTTTGCCATTACATGTGCTCACAGACACACCACACTCATCCTGGTGAGCCAAGTGGCTCCACATCCATCTCCAGGCATTTGATGGTGAAGCCCTGAGACGCCAGATCATATATGTGGGCAGAGAACAGGCTTACCACATGGAAGACATGCTGAGCTTGGTAGTCAAAGCTGTTGTAGTTCAAACAGAAGGAGATGAAAATGTTCACTGCTATTTCTTTTGTAGCCCTGCTGGAGCAGTTGTCAAGTAAAGGATGTGGTATTCCTCCGCCTGACGAGGTTCAGAGCTGCAGCCATTGCACCACAGTAAAGCTTGGTGTGGGGACAGCGACAGTACTAGTCTACTCCCCACTTGGATCATTACATAGCCAATAACTCAATGTTTCAGGGGCCTGTCCTTGTAGGCCACTGATGAGGGCACTCCTGAAGGAGCAGGTGTGGGTAATCCTAACCTTCACTACCAGCTCAGTGCAAAGGCCTTCTGACCCTTAGCATGGGAAAGGACCAAACAGACCAGCTACTGTGGAAGTCTGGGCTGAGGTCTCTCCATGTTGTAGGAGTCAGGTCTTTCAGTTAATTCCAAACTGAGGAATTTGCTAAACCATGTTTCCAAGTGCTGGTTTGTTTTCTGTGAAAGAATGAAGTGCCTCCAGAACAAGATAGGGTTCTTGTGAACCTTATTTTCAATGAGCTGCTTAAATTCCTTTGTACATCTGCACCATACAAACATAAGATGTATCATTGTCCTCATTTTAAAAATGGAAAACTGAAGATGACCAGCCACAGGAAGCACAAGATGAAGAGGGTTTGGATGACCTGGATGGTGTCTGTAGTCTGAAGCACATCTTTAGATTCCTAGTTCAGTATGTTACTGCCAAGATTCATCTTTCATTCCAGATGAATGAATAGATGTGCCCTAGCAATAACTCTTTCAGCTGTGGCTAGGAGACCAGTAAATAGTTTCATGGTCTGCATGTTTTTCTCCTAGCAAGTATTTCAGGTAGTAATATCATTTTTAGTTGCATACAAAAAGTTTCTCCATTTTTGGAGTATTTTGCATATTCTTGTTTGTTCTTTTATTCATCATTCTGTTGCATTGCAGTCCAGTAATAGGTCTTCCTTTTCTGAGCCACCAAAGCTGGAAATTTCTTTTGTATCCATGCCATACTGGGAAAGGCTAGGTATGCTTGTGCAGTGCTAGCTGTGCTTCCTGCCTGTGCAGTGGATCATTCATTGACTGTATTCTGCTCTGTAGGTTGACTCCTATGATGTGACTGTGGAAGAAGACCTTGGAGAAATTCAGCTAATAAAAATTGAGAAACGAAAATATTGGTACAATGATGACTGGTACCTTAGATATGTCACTGTAAAAACGCCAATGGGTGACTATTTGGAGTTCCCGTGTTACCGTTGGATTACAGATGAAAAAGAGATTGTCCTTCGAGATGGAAGAGGTGAGAGCTATAAGAAACCTGATTTTCTGCAGAACATCCAGAATTCTTCCACCTCTCCTTCCCCCATGTACCTCCCAATCTTCTCTCTCACATGGAGACCCACTGCACCCTAGGGCATGGACTTTCCCTGCTGACTAGGGCTGCTTTCTGAGGGGTTTGTTGGGCTGGGCACTGGCAATGGAGTTGGATATTTTGGGAAGCATGTGCAGGGAAGAGTCCTTCCACTGGCTTGTTGCACTGGTCTTAAATTTGAAGGCTGACCCTAATGACAAATTTTTGTCTGCTCCACATCTTCATTGCTGGAAACCCTTTTGATCTAATTAGAATTAGAGTCTTGTTGTTGTTTTACACTGAGCCGCTAAGTGGCCAATGATTAATGATTAATTACCTGCAATTTGTCTTGTTTTCCTAAGAGTGAAATAAAATCCCGAAGTAGGCTGCTCAGCGGGTGCAAGGACCAACTTGGAACAGCAGCTTTACTTTTTACCATTTCTTTTTGCATGCTGTCAAGTCCAGGAGAAGGCAGGGTGAGATGGGTATGACTGCTGCAAGAAGTGGTGACCAACTTGGAAAAGTGTTACAGCACTTCTCTGCTCTGTTCAGAGTGGCCTGTTGGACTTGAAACTTCTATTTTAACTGTCTCGCATTAGCTACTTGCTGTGTCCAGGGTTGGGGCAGACATTTGTCACTGACGTTTGCTTGTTTGCCTCTGTGCTTCCTAGGGTAGTTTGGCTGCTGTGGTGGTATTCAGCTTGATAACAGCTGAAACAATATATGAGGTGGTAGGAAAGAGATGTTTATCATCGCATTAAGTTTTTGGCTACTCCTGCCTGAGGAATGTTGCATTTGAAGCCTTTTGTCTTATAATCACAACTATGTGTCAGGGTTTTTTTGTCCTCATGGGAACTTTCCATTTTTCATCATTTAATATATAACAACTGTGACACTTGCATGGAAAGCAGCTTTGTGTGGCTTTCAGAGTGTCATGAGGTCAAGGACAAAAGCAAGTGAAATCCTCTTGGTAACTTGGACACAACCAGCTGGAATCTGTTAGCCATATATGTTATCTGTTGTATTACCCTTGATATTTCCAACTCCAGACCTCAAACAGCTGTTTCCATGAAACTCCTGCAGGCTTTATCTGCCTTCCCATTCGTGTATGTAAAGTGAGTCACGTACCTTGACATTTCTCTGATCCCTACGGAAGTCTCTGTGTTATTTAATGGTGTAGTGAATACATGGTCAGAAGAGCAACCTGTCTGGAAATGATGCCTCACTGGTCTGTCTTTCTGTTCTCATGATAAGAAAATATGATTATAGCCGAGAGGGGAGAGCATAGCTCAAGGAGAGGGGATAGGCTATGTTTCCTGGAGATGTCTTTTAGCAGAGAAGTTTAGCTGGAACAATGTTGTGATTTCTCTTACTGATGAAAACTACCTTCCATACTGAAATGTAAAATTAAATCTCATGATCCTATTCAGACCATGTAACAGTAGATATATACAGCAAGTATCTACCCTAGGAATCCAGTTTTTATATACAGCTGAGACAGATGTTCATAGCCTGAGCTAACTGACCCTTGGAAGCACCAAGTTAGGAGCTGATCTCCTTCCACAGATTCTCTAAAGACGTGCATTTCTACTTGAGGTACTAAATTGGATCATGTAAGCATTTCCCACAGAAACTTTGTGAAGGTATAGATCAGAAGTTTGGAACCTTTGCTCTCCTTCTCAAGAACTGGGCAGTTGAACTGGGTAGAGGAACCTCGTAACCCTATCTCTTTCCTCTGTTTCACAGCAAAGCTGCCCCGGGATGACAAGACCCAGATTCTCAAGCAACACAGGCGCAAAGAGCTCGAGACCCGTCAAAAAATGTATCGGTGAGTTTCCTATAGCTCCCCAGAACATCCAGGGCCTGTTCTCATCAGGTCAGAGTTTGGCAGAGTGTGTTCACATTATCACATTGCTCTAACTACTGGACTGCTGGATAAGAGAAAGCGTAAGTTACCGTGCTTGGCCATGTGTGTATTTACTTAGATGGAAGTCACCATAAGTGGTGATCATGCTGGTGCCCGTGGCATTACGGGATACTTCAATCCCAGACAAGCCCATCTGGAAGGCTTAAGTGGGAATTCAGTGGTACAGTCTCTGCGTGGCCCCTCTGTCACACAGTTGTGCTTTCAAGGCAGATTTGAGGGCAGATTTCATTTCCCTTTTACAAGCAGTACTCCAGTTCTGGAACATGATCTGAACATGTCAGCTCTTACTGAGATTTTTGGCTTTAGCTGTTTCCTGCACCAGGGTGCAGTGGAAGATCTGGCCCTATTTGAGTGGACTGGAATGTGCTATCAGAACACAGTTGTGACACACACCTTCATACTGTCGTGTATATTTTTTCCTAATCAAGGTCACAACAGGAAAATGCTAATTTTTAATCAGTGGGTTAACTCCAGAAGGCATTAGACATTTCCTTTTCCCAGAGGCATACTCACTGTTAAAATAACAAAAATTTCTTGCACTTTCATCTCCTTATCACGTGAGTAAGGATCAGAATGAGAGAGGGTCCATTCAGAGTTGATGGATTGAAGCTGGGTGTGTGTGTTGTTGATACAATTTGACTAAGGATCTTGCTTACAAATTCTGGGAAATAGAGCAGAGGAAAATACAGTTCAAAAAGACGTGAGGCACAAAAATTTATTTATGTATGCAAAAAGGAAGGCAAAACCGTTTGTAATTCCAGAGAAACAGCTATTTACAATTCAAATGCATAACTGATAACACACAATGTGGTCTGTGTGTGGCAGACACTTTGGAAGCACTATTGAAACAGTGCTCCTCACAAATCACCGCCTTTTGTTTCAAAGGGAACATTAAGCACAGCACAAGAACTTTCTGCAAAAAGGTAGCCCTAAGAACGAGTGTGCATCAGGCAGCTGTCTGTCCCTCTGTCCCCTCCCCTCTCAATACATTTAAAGCTACTGTCCATTTCAACCAAACAGGATGTCTCAAAATATCACAGAAATTAAGTTACTTCAAGTTCTGCGAAGGTATGTGGCCAAAGAGTTGCTTTCCATTGCACTGCTGGATTCTGTAGGGTACTGGTATGTATTGATGGTATAAGTCGCTAGTTTTGGCCCAGGTGAATCTGCTGCAGGTTTAATTTACAGAGTTGAGACACAGAAGCAGTGTAGGTAAAGAATTGACACAGCTCCTGTGCTGGTGAGGTTATATTGTTAATCCAACCTCTCTTGTATTCTCAGGTGGAAGGAGTGGCATCCAGGCTTTCCCCTGAGCATCGATGCCCATTCTCACAGTGATCTGCCTCGTGACATCCAGTTTGACAATGAGAAAGGAATTGACTTTATTCTGAACTACTCTAAAGCGTAAGTGCTTGTGGAGCTTTAAGAATTTTGCAGAATCTCTTTTGGGGCAGGGTAAGGATCCTATCACCTTTTAGATTTCACTGAAGTCAGAAAATTGGATACTTTTCTCCAGCTGGATCTGCAGTCAATCGAAGTCAGGAAGAACTGAAGGGACTTTTTATTTAAATATCAAAATTTTAAGCTTTTCATGTTGGGAACTGACTAAGCATTCTCATTAGGCACTGTTTTGGCTGTAGACACGTGGAGGAGGCTCTGGTGAAAAGCAAAGGAAGAAGGGCTGTTGGCCCCTCATACCTTAGGCTGTTGACTTAGTTCTCAGAGTCGCTCCCTAGAGACACTTCTCTCCTTGGAAAACCGTAGACTCCGATGTTCATCTCCCACAGACAAGTATTAGAACCCTGCCCTGCAGGGGCCTTTCAGTCAGCAGATAATTAAGTTGATAATGGCCATCAGAAATAGTTCTTTGAGAAAATAAATAAATTTAAAAAAAACAAGAAAAATAAACCAGGAAAACTGTGGAAGTTTATGTAGTGTTGTTTAAAAAGCAAGTCAATATTTCTCCAAGGCCAGAAGAGACCATTCTTAATCTGTGGTCAGGACTTTAATACAAGGCAGGCCAGATTACCACAGCCAGTCTCTAATTCTTAGTTTATCTTCCCTCTCTGTGCAAACTCATTAAGTTATTAATCTGAATGTATCAAATTAACAAATTTGATAATGTCATTCTCTTTACCCCCCAGAAAGTGCTGGGAGGAGACCCCATGTATAGCTGAAGTGCTCTGAGATTCAGCGAGGTGGGACAATAGTACCACTTGTTCACCATGAAACAGAGCCAGGAGTGAGGCCATCCTGAAAAAGGGAAAAACCCGTCATAAAAGTTTTGTTGTGCTGTTGTGAATAAACCTGTGGCAAAACCAAGAAGAGTTTCCAAGCAAGGGAAGAAAGCAAACACTGTGCAACTTTTCTCCTGTCCCAGCTTCACAAAACAGTCTAGTTCAGAAAAAGGCAAGGAATAACGGGAGGAGGAGAGCTGTGAAAGTATACAAACACCACACAATGTCATTGGGATCTTCTCTTGTTACCCTAGCAATAGCTTGGTCTTCTAAACTTTTACAAATCCTGTGTTTTCCAACAGCTGTTGCTTCTAGTGTGGTGTTAGCTGGTGCAAAAAGGCAGTTTTCCAGCTCATTTGGGAGATCTGAATGATGCAGGAGCAAGAGCATGTGAAAGCCAGAGATGACTGCTTTGCCATTAGCAGGCATAACCTATTTGGAGGTGACATTCCCCTTCGAGCAATCCCATCCTGCCAGTCTGTAGCATACTGTCAGAGATTCTGAGTTACAACCAAATGAAACTTGCAAACAATTCAACAGAGTGCAGGGACATCTGTTTTTGGCATTGGCTGTAAGGGCACATCCCCATGAAGTAGGAACCTAAAACTTTATTGCAGACAGCCAGCCACTCTGGAGAACTGGTGTGACACAAAAGAGGATTTTCCAAGGAACAGCAGTGCTGTTTGCCTGGCATATTTGGCCGAAAATGTGGACCTACGCTTTTGGCTGGGTGAACTGTGAAAAGCTTTGGAGAATGAGTTTGATAGCCCTTATCTAGCTACTGTGCTTTGAGATCTTGGGACAGCTATCTGCATGAATGGGGGTACGTGGAGGAAGCATGGGTTCATCCTTCCGTTTGAGTGTAGTAGGAAGGAAGACAGGGCGGTGTGTTTGGAAGTGCAAGCACGGGTGTAGAGTTGCAAGGTGTAGCAGTGGGCAGGGAGCACATTTAAGGAAAAATGTGGGAGCTGTGGTAGTTGTGTAAGACTTAGGGAGTAGTGGAAGAGGGAAGGGGAAAGCCCTTTTGCTTGGGACATGCAAAACTGACCTTAGAAAGAGGGAGATAGGTCTCAAAGATTCCTTCTGCTGTTGCAAGGCTGGATCTTTCGATGCTCTTGGCAGTGGATAATCTGTAAATCTACAGGATTAATCATCCATAAGTAGAGATAATTCTGAAAGTTTCCAGGGCTGATGTGACCTATCTGATGGAAATCCTCACCCTGGATTCTGTGCCAGAAATGTAGGCTTGCACAGCTATTTTGGACCAGTGTTGTATTTGGACAATTAAGTTCTACAAGCAACTCTTCATTTCTTCTTTGCTCTGGTTTCTCGTGTGTGCCAGAGACATCTGAGAAATACTTAATTTCATGAGGAAAACAGGTTTTTATTTCTTAAGTCCTTTGCAAGTTTGTTCCAAAACAGGAAATGTGAAAGACTGCTTCCTTTAGGAAGTAATCTTTGATCATCTGAGAAAGAACGTACGGTTTGTGGCTAGATCGCAGGTGCTGTGCCTGTTGTTTTGGTTTGATCAGGCTAATAGCCCCGGGAATGAAGAGCACCCTGGGCAGGAGAGGAGCAGTATGTACTGGTTCATGTGTCTAGTGTTGCTTAAGTTCTGAAGGAGGGCAGAGGCTCTGCAGGACCTTTAGTGGAAACTTGCAAATGAGACAGTCTGAAGAAACTCCTCTCAAGCTACTGAGTTAAGTTGTTTAAAATAATTTAAACTTATGGTCATAGTAATGCTCCTCTCAAAGTTAATCTGTGATTCAATCTAGAAAGTCCTGCCCAGTGGTTACCCTCCCTTTGATCCTTATATGATCGTTCTGTGTCCCTGTCAGGTGTGAAGAGACCTCTGAAGAGTCTAGACCCTGTTCCAGGCTAGACGATTGCCTGAGTTTTACTTCCTAACGTGCCTCCAGGCACCTCTTAACCTTGACTGCCATCTACAGCAGCAGAAACAGTCCATTCTACATGCACCCCATCTGGGCTCAGGATAGCTCCCTTGCCTCGGTTATGGCCATGCTGGTCTAGAGCCCTCCTCCGGATTACCACTTGCTGTTTTTCCAGTCTTTGGGTCCTCTTCAGCCACTTCTAATCCAGTTCTTTTTAAGGTGCCTCAATCTAAGTTCACTATCAATCCATGCTCCGGGGATTCTTCCTCCCTCAAATTATATTTGAGGGGATTTGCTGCAACACTGTGACTTTTCTTTACTCCGTTATCTGTCCTGCTGATCTTTGTGCAATGTGTGCTCTTTGTGCATTTGAAGTGTTAGTGGAAAGCCAGCTTTCTTTTTCAAATTCATTATTTGCTTTCTCGTAAAAATAAATTATTTATATTTCATATCAGCAGTTTAGCGTTTATGTAACAGTGTAGGACTTGTCATCTCATACGAGGTGAACTTGCTTGACTGCTACAGACAGAATACTTTGCGGAATTAGCACTTCAAGTCAGACGATTCTGGCTCCCAGCCCCCCACATTCGTGTGCAACCAAGTCACTTGGTTCTTGAGGTTAGAGATGAGCGTCAAGTTTAACCAGCAGCTCAAGCAAATAGAAAGCTCTCAAAATCTCAGCCCTCATGCTATAGGAATCCAGCCTGGCTTTGGTCCTGTAGATACTTAAAGGAGCTGTTCTCTGTTTAGGAACACTAGCTGAGCGGATCATGGTTTGTGTTTGTTCTGGCTTTGTGCAAATCCCTCAGTCTCTTTGTGTCACCATAACCCTGTCTGAACTGGTGTTAATAATGATCTTAGCACTTCCTAGCTGATGGTAATTACTGACAATGTGTGAAACACAAGTTTTTCTGACTAGAGTTTTTATATAACATAGGTCTTAAAGCACTGCCATTGTAGGCTGCTGAGAACAACTCCAGAATGGAGGTCAGTAAATGGGATAGCAGGGACTGGGCCCTTGAGATGCCTTTCAGGCTTTTGTGTAAAGGTACAACCAGCAAATTTAATTCTGTAGAGCGACCAATCTCACAGTCCACCGCTGAAAAATTTATTGTGTATACAAAAGGTGGGGAAGAGCATTGAGGAAGCTGGACATTTTTTTCCCAGAGATATTTTGTTTTGTTTTGTTTTTAGGATGGAGAATCTTTACATCAACCGTTTCATGCACATGTTCCAGTCCTCCTGGAGTGATTTTGCAGATTTTGAGAGGATCTTTGTCAGAATCAGCAACACAATCTCTGGTGGGTTTATCAGCATTTACTCGTGTTTAACATCGTAGAATCATTAATTAGGCAACTTGTACATATCTGATTAAGAAGGAAGTGACTGACCTGCACTTCCGTTCTCTCGTTTCTTCATAAATAAATTGTAATCTCAGACTGCTGATCACACCAGCAGCCCACAAGACCAAAAAGTGAAGCTATGATCTCACACAATCTAAAATTACTGGGAATTGCTCAGTGACCTTCTCTGCCCTGAGCTATACTGGAGGTCAGTATGGCTTTTAGAAATGTTGGCTTTTAGAAACATGTTTTCAGATATGTGCCAGCCCCGTAAGACAAGTTTTTGTAAGTATTTTGCATCTAAACCCAGGAGTGCTTTTTCAGAGCAAGTTTGGTTGCTTATGTCCCACTTCAGCCACCTAAACAGATGGAACATCTCCAAAGAGGCGTGTTTGGAAATTTCTCTGCCTAAGGCAAGTACGAGGATGGACCCTCTTGCCTTTCACGCAGACCAGGTCGAAGGCTGTTGCCTAACATCGCAGCCATGTGCTCAGTCCTGGTTGCACTGCTGCTAACAGTCCTGGCTTCTCAACTCTGTCCCAACACAGGCAGGGTACCACTGCCTCAGTTCTGCTTCATAACCTCACCTGTAGCTCCCCTCAGTCCGTTCTTGTGGGTCATTTGTGTCAATGACATGGGGCAGCTCCAGTGCTTTTCAGTGATAAGTTTTTTCCCAGCAGGTCATTTTGACAGAACTTGTTACAGGCTTGAAAGCCTGTAACGCTGTCAGGCCAACAGATCTGGGGGTGGGTTGCAAAGAGCTGGGAATTACCTGAGAGCTGTAACTTCTTCACCTGGTCCTGCTGCAGCCAGGATGGGCTGTCAGACCACAACCAAAGGCAGCGTGGTTCTTACTGGAAATTAGTATGAGCTAGGCCTGAAAAGGCTTGTGGCGTTTATGTCATCTCTTTCAAAATGTCATCTCTTTCAAAAATGCGTCAGAATCAGTTGTGCGTACTGCATTAAATGTCCTGATGTGCTCTCCATTTCATACTCGCATCTTTTTACTAGAAGACAAAAATCCCTCTCCAAGAGTGTGAGTTTCATTTTCATATTCAGGGCTGTACAGTTTCTGCAGTATCTTTAATACTATTAAAAACTCCATTGATGGAGTATTAACATACCAAAGATAAAACCACTTCTTTTCTTTAGCCCTTTTCAATATGATAATCTTAGCCGTTACTTGAAAACCCAGTAAAAGAATTGCAGACAGACATGGGTTTTGAAGTTCGTGGTGCCATGTCTGTAATGCAGGGCTGGGAAACCTTTGGTTTCTGAACCAGACCCAACCTTCTTCTATCACCCATGGTTATGTTATTGTATATTATGGTATTATTGGATATAATAGATACACAGGTACTATAAATTGGCAAGCACATGGCTTCTCAGATGTGTGTGAATAGCCTGTTCAGACTCTGCAAAGGAAAATACTTGTCCCTCCTGCTCTAGAGTTTTGCTCCTCTTCAGGCTGCCTGAGGATCAGTTACAGAAATAAAAGTAATTTCTGCGGTCTCAGGTATAAAATAAAGCACACAAGCTGGCCAGAGCTATTAAAAACTAATTACAGCAATTTGTTACATTTAATAAGATTGTTTCCTAAAGTACTTTTAACACAACAGTTGGATGTGATCTACAGTTAATTTCATTGGTACTATTTCCACACTCACGAGGAAAGCTGGAATTCTGTGAGTTTTAGACAGTAAGCGTCGGTCTCAGTTATGTTAATGCAACTCTGAACCTGCTGATTTGCAAGCCTTGGCAGAAGGCAGAAACAGCTAATGGAGAAGGTGGTTCAAGGCATTCTTCAGTCATGCAGTTTCTGTCCACGGTGATGAGTCATTTTTTGCCTTGTGTAGACTGCAGGTACAGCTCCAGACTCATTATCCAATTGACAGAGATTATACAAATGTCAGCTTTAAGTAAACTTAACTTTTTTCTGCTCTGTTAGAAAGCATTGTGAGTTTTGAGACTTTCTTTTTAATTATTGCTGCATTCCTTCAGGCCTATCTTTTTTATCCTTTCACCCTTCCTAGAAAAATTAATTGCTTTCAGAAAAAGTTCTGCTCTGTCTGAAAATAGGCAGTGGTGGAAAACTTCATTTGCTTCATTGTTCCCCCGAAGACACCAATGGGATTTTTCACATTAATAACATTTTTTCTGGCTCTGAACTTGTAGGCTGAACTGGTGACATGACAGTATGAAACAGAACACTGTGATTGTGGAAGACATCCAGTAGTACTGTGTAGTAAAGAGGCTGAGTACCCCAAACTAGCGTTTTATTAAGAAGATATGTTAATCTGACTTTGTATTAGCAATTGAAAAATAAACGGAGGGAAAAAAAAGTCAAACAAGCAAAAGAACAAATGAGCACTTTTACTGAGTCACAGTCAAAACCTTTCCCCAGCTGTCCCTCACCTGGCTCTGGATAAGAGAACTGCTCCAGCCACTGCTGTTTCCCTACCCATGTTGCTCCGCATTTCTCTTCTCCTGCCTGTGTCATGTTTTTTGGACTCATGTGTGCCCTGAGAATATGAAGGGTTGGTTTTAAAAGTATCATTAAGACGTGAGAAGGTGATCTGCAGGTGGAGAGTATTTTTCACAGGAGTAGAATATGTTACTCCTCATTGCTTCTGTATATGGAGAAACAAATCATTATCAATTCTTCTCAAATTGAAAAGCAAAGATTACATTGCCCATTTAACTTCAGTGATTTTTCTTAAAATTCTATGGCACCTTTTGAATCCTTTTCTTGCTGCTTTCTTTAGTCAAAGTTGCTGTGCAATGTAACAAAAGATGGGAAGAAAAGGGGGAATCCCTACAATGCAGTAGGATATTGATGCAGTGCAGGTACTGATGCTGCAGGCTTGGTTTTCCTTTAGAATATGTGATGCAGCACTGGAAGGAAGATTTTATGTTCGGCTACCAGTTCCTGAATGGATGCAATCCCGTGCTGATCCGGAGATGCACAGAGATACCCAAGAAATTGCCCGTGACTATGGATATGGTAGAATGCAGTCTGGAGAGGGGCCTGACCCTGGAGGAGGAAGTGAAGGTATGGTTGAGTCAGGTTGGACTCCATCTGTTCCTTCTCAGGTCCTCTAACCTTCAAACCCTGTTCTAACTGCCTTCAGCCACATCTCCTCGCTTCAGGCTGTATGATTGGTCACAGCAATGCTGGTTGTCTGTGCAGACTGGCAACTCTTCTGTTGACTGTTCCCCTACTGTCCTGGAGCTGCAGGCCATACTTTTCTCCAGGTCCAGTTAAAGAGATGTCACCAGGAGGTGAAGGATCCCTTTTCAGCAATTTCCCCTGAAAAGTTAGGGATTGACTGACTGCCTCAAAGGAGAGAAGTGCCTCTCCCTTTCCTGTTAGTGTCTTACTCTCTTATCACCCACAGACTTGAACTAACATGCTGAAGAAGGGTTGGCAAGAGTGGTGTTTGCTTTTGTTTGTATTATGAGTACAGGGATTTATTTAGCTGTCAGTGTGAAACTTTTTGCATCTTAGTGTCGCTGCGTGAATAGCAAATACATATTCACTCTTGCTGATAGGCTCAATATCAGACTCAGCAGACACAAGTCAGGAAGTTAGTGTAAAGCTGCTTGTTGACTCAGTAGCATCATCCCTGAGACACCATGAGCAAGGGCAGGCCAGTGGCCACTTGTAACCATAGGGCACAAGCCAGACTCTGGCCAAGACTTCCCAACCGTTTGCTGCTTGCACTCTGTTAACACACATCATGATTTCCTTTTTTTTTCCCTCCCCAGCAAGGAAACATTTTCATTGTGGACTATGAGCTGCTGGATGGTGTTGATGCCAATAAAACAGACCCGTGCACAATACAGTACTTGGCTGCACCCATCTGTCTGCTCTATAAGAACCTGGAGAATAAGATTGTACCTATTGCAATCCAGGTGGGCTCACCGTCAGGGTCTTTAAAGGGACACAGTGCTTCTTGTCTTGTCTTAAACATGAATGACTGGGCGATTCACATTCTTTTCATATCTTTCAGCTTGGTCAAAAGCCTGGGCCAGACAATCCCATATTCCTTCCTTCAGATGCTACGTATGACTGGCTACTAGCTAAAATTTGGGTTCGCTCTTCTGATTTCCACATCCACCAGACTGTGACCCATCTTTTACGGACACACTTAGTCTCAGAGGTGTTCAGCATAGCTATGTTTCGGCAGCTGCCTGCTGTACATCCGCTTTTTAAGGTCAGTTCTTGCATGAAGGGATGTATCTGGTTCAGGGAGACTATCACACCAGTTTGCCAAACCAAAAGGAAGTCCTAGTGATAGCTCAGCTAAGATAGTTTGGCTGGCTGCCCTGCAAGGCAATACACAGCTAAACCTCCAGGACTTCAAACTTTGCACCTGGTTACTGTTGAATTCAGTCAGAATTTGCCTACTTTCTTTGTTTGTCCCATTTCACAGCTCTTGGTGCCACACATGCGGTTCACAATAGCCATCAATACCAAAGCCCGAGAACAGCTTATCTGTGAATGCGGCCTTTTTGACAAGGTAAGTGATCCCCTTTGCGGATCTTCATTATTCTTCATGGTATATGTTTTTTATCCTTTAACCATCACATACTGCCTTTTTCTTGAGCTTTCTACTAAAGGGCAGACACCTGAGAAACTTCCACACAGGACTGATGCCTTGTTCTGCCAGTTCAGAACTGGCCAATATCAGTAGCACATCAGTGTCTTACTCATAGCTGCTGTGGCTTTGCGGTATGAGTATAGGAGTGCAGGCTAATATAATATGCACATACATCCCTGCACATGTATGCACACAACTAAGTCCCCAGTTTTTCATCTTGGGGCAGGTTGATGAGCAAAAGCATGTGTGATTGCAAAAGGAAATTTGCATCAGAGAAAGACATGTAGATAAGATAGATTTCTAAGTCCACAAATGATGGGTGTAGATTCTAGCCTGTCTTCTTGAATTGCCGTAAACAGCAGATCTGCAGATCTGTGAGGATTAGAACTTCATCTGAGTCAGTGGAACACAGCTGTATATCATGCTCTGTGGTGCAGCTCTTAGGTCCCATCCGAACATCTAAATCTGACTGCAGTGGTATTTAACACCCAGCTCTTCCTCCCTTGGCTCACCCATAAATGGCAGGCTGCGTCAGCCACAAGAGGCTGGCATGCAGCAGGGTCTTTGACAATATGCTAGCAGCAAATGGGAAGTTAGGAGAGCTTTCAGAAGTCCTTCCAAAAAAGGGAACCTGTGTCTCAGGACAACTCTGTCCCACTTACACCTCTGGCACCAGGCTAAAAATAGCTTCCATGCTCCAGCATTTTTCACCCAAGGAGAAAAGGAAGGTTCAATCCAGGCACATTCATTGTCTTCTGTACTCCACTACTGGCTGTGGAGACCTGGCAGGCCCTATAATCCCTTTGAACAGAAGCATAATGTCCGTACCCTGTGCACGTGGGATGAGTGTCTGGCCAAGACCTGCCAGCGGACATTCTGGAGTTCCAGAATTTATTGGTTCCAATGAAGATGAACAACCAGCCGGAGGACAAGAGGCGTAAGCTGACTGCTGCTACAACACTAGCATCATATGCTAGAAAATAAATATTTGGGAGCTTTTGTGCAGTGATTACCTAAAAAGTTTTGCAGTGCTGTTTGTTGTGGACATGCTGTTTTCCAGATGTAACATATGCTGAAAACCTGGCCAGTCCTCAACAGTAGCCACCCAGCAAGACTGAGCTGCTGGCTTAAATTCCAGGGTGGCTAGCGGTAGCCTGCATCACTGAACACTTTCTCCTAAAGACTCTGTAACAGTAGTGGTGGTTTAGCAGAAGGCCTGTTCTAACACAGTCCTGGCTGCCTTTCTTCACACACCCGCCCCGGTTCTGGAGCATAGGGCTGGCAGAAGCGCTTTGGGTTCGATACTTGGCTGTTGCTGTACTTCATTACTGTATGCCATTATAAGCAGGTGTGTGCCTGTGGAGCAAATGTGGACATTGACAGTGATTCATGGGAAGGGTGTGCAATCTCTGAAGTAAAAATTACAGTAGACCTCTGCAGTTTCGTACTTGCTTGTGTGGAGATGTGGTTTTCTCCTTGCAAAAGAGATTCGCTGGCATTTTGAATACCAACTTCTGCGAATTTGGAGAGCCATTCTCAGCACAAACTGAACATACTCTTCTACTGTTCTGTCTTGTCGTTCTTTCTGCAGGCAAATGCTACAGGTGGAGGAGGACACGTACAAATGGTGCAGAAAGCAATGAAGGATCTGTCTTACAGCTCCCTCTGCTTTCCTGAGGAGATCAAAGCTAAAGGGATGGACAGCAAAGAGGACATCCCATACTACTATTACCGAGATGATGGCATCAAAGTCTGGGAGGCTATAAAGAGGTAGGAGACCATAGTTCTAGAAGTGGCTAATAAAGTCACTGTCACAGAGACACAACTTCCATTTTCTCTCTGCTCACTTTGGTCTTCATCACAGTCTTACGAACAGAACCTGGGCTCTTCAGTCATGTGGTGCCTTTTCCATCCAGCGTGTCTCACCTGAGGGAAAATATATCCTTGAAAGGCTGTTAATTCCTGCTTTTTTCAGCCCCGTTTTCCTGCATTCTGTGTTTCAGAGGCCTGTTTATAAGTATGTACTCTTCCATAGGATTTCACAGAGTTTATCGAGTTGGAATTTATTCCTGCAAAGGGAATTTAATTAGCTTTTTTTTTTTTTAGCTGTGCCCAAACCAAGAGAGAACCCAGCTCTCTGAGCCAGCCATTTGAACTCATCAGGGTTCTTGTGGAGTGGAAGCAAAAGCCTCAATAATTTAGAAAAAAACCTCAATAAATTAGATGTTAACTGACTAGAGCGAAACCTTTCTTAAAATGCCTCAAATTGCAAAGCACGAGTTTTGCAGGAAGGGCAGCAATTCTGAGTTGGGAGAGGTTTGGTGAGGCTGTCCAACCACACAAACGTGGCTCCTTTCATATATGAAATACTGCCTTAGAATAGAATGATTCGTATATTTTTTTTATTCTATGGTGGTATTTCATTTAACAAACGTCGCATTTTTGCGTCGCATAAGTTGCTTGTTGTTTGTGGTCACATGGCTTTCAAAAAGCATATTCAATAAAAATCAGATCTTTTGTATGTAGAAGGTAGATAATGCAAGCATAATCTTTAAAGTGTTGGGTCATCTTTGTCTCCTTTGTGTTTTGGCAAGAGTTTATCTTGCAATGTTTCCTGCAATTGCTAGTGCCCATTTGAGAGAAAAGGAAGTTATAACTTTTCTGTGGTTGATGTCTCGATGTAGTTCGGTTTTTTTGTCCCTCTTCTCTTTCCTGTGTTTTCTCTGGTGATCGACATACACCTTTTCAGATAATACTGACTCAACTCAATTTAGTTTCTCTGCTTGTGGCTGTTAACCTAGCTGGAAGAAGATGTTACACTGCCTCAAACTCATCTGAGAGATTCCATAAGTGAATAATTTGGTTTATAAATGGTGTGGACAATACCCTTGTGTGATATCCTGACCCATGACCCATGTCATGCACATGTCTAGTCACCGTAAATGTCCTATGCTCTGCAGGGGTGCCAAGAGGGGGACAGTTCAGGGGATGCAGTGTGGTCCAGCATCTTTTTGTTGGGGGAGGAAATGATACTGCACTCAGAAATTAATCGAAGTTGCCTGTGTGCCTTCCCACTGCTCGTGGGAAGGAGGTAGGAGGGTGTTGAGACCTACTCTTGCCCTCCTCTCTTT
>NW_010395981.1:20075-56136 GCF_000710305.1 Buceros rhinoceros silvestris
CCTGTGCAGCATCTGACTCCTCTGCAAGGTCAGTAGAAGGTTTTCAAGGAATGGCAGGGTTCCTTTTGCCTTTTCATTTTGTCTTGCTCATTTGTTCCTGTGTCTGCAGCTTTGCAGAGGACGTGATTCACATCTACTATGAGAGTGATGAGGTGGTGTGTGAGGATGTGGAACTCCAGGCTTTCGTCAAAGACATTTACGTCTATGGGATGAGGGGTGTGAAGGCCTCAGGTAAGGTATAATGTTCCAGACAGGTCTGCATTTTGTCAGGTCCCTGCAGACAGCAGTGCGGCCTGCACAGCATGCCTTGAACTATTGGAGATCCTCTCCCTTCTGGGTCCGAAGATGTTTAGTTTTATGGGTGAGACCCTAGAAAAGAGCCTCCTTCCCTCAGGAGACAGCTTCCTTTGCCACAGATTCTCACCATGAGCGTGGGCAACTCATGCAATTTCTCTGTACAATGGGGATTGATCATTTCATCTTGTCTGCTCATGCTTTAAGCACTAGGGGAGGGGCTGACTGTATGTGCTGTTGGAACCACCAGGCAGACTGGTAGAAATCACAAGGAGCAGCAAGACCCCCTTAAATTCTCTCCTCCAAACCTCACACCAAATAAGAACCTCCTCAGGAGCATCTTGCTGCACTTTGCGTTTGTTCAGGATCTGTGTCATTGTTGAGCTGTTCTGCTCTCTTCAAGAGAAGATACTAATAATTTTTTCCAAGAAACATTTTTCTTTGATCTTTCTCCTCTCACTGCTTCTCATTTCTTGCACACTATTGCTTGGCTGCGGGAGCTTTCATCCGTAACAGGGCTGTATTCTCCCACCTGAGTTAACACTCTCCTGCCTTTCCCTAAACACGGGTTTTATTTTTTCCACTCACATTTTGTCCAAGCAGTTTTTCAGGAATTTATGCAGGTGGGTGGGGGTTCTTCATACTGTCCTGAACTGATTTACATCTGGAAACACCTGTTGGCCAGTGACTTGGGACAGATGACTTTGGCATGGCACGCACACATTTGTGTGTGAGACCTCCAGGCAACACTGTGATGTTTCCACATGTTACCAGTAGGCGCTGGTGTATAACAGCCTCCTGGGCTCTACCTGCCTGGACAAGCAAAGGACACCTAGTTGCCATAATTTTTTTTTTTTGTCTAGTTGTCTCTTTGGGAAAGCTTAGAAATGGCCTGCTACTAGGAACTTCATGCTTGACATAAGCATCTCGATATGAGACAAGTAGTGAACCTGTCCAGGGCTACAGCTGGAGTAGGATGCTACAAGCATCACTGGTAGCAGGACTGCTACTGCAGGTGGGAAATCTGCCAGGCCTGCAGCATCCCAGTCTGCACTGCTGTCTCTCCAAGGGCTGGTGCAGAGACCGTGGGGACTTGGCTGGGTCTGTGAAGAATGGAAGGAGGACAATTGGGGGAGGCTGTTGCACCCAGGACTCCTCCTCCAGTTTCCATTCCTGCCCTGGGAGGGCTGATCTGACTGGGAGCATGCCAAGTCCCTTCAAAGATGAGCGTGCTTAGAATAGCAGGACACAGGAGGGGTCAGTGCCTTCTCTCCTCTTTGGACTTGGGGGCTGGCCAGAGCTACCATGTACCTCTTCCCCCTCTCAGATTGAGATCACGTCTGCATCAGGTTGGTGGTGGTGATGTGAAGCATCTGGCACAGGCACCCTGAGCAGGATTAGCTAACTGCAGGGTTCTGACAGGTCCCTAGGTATCCTGGGACCTGTGGTCACACTGGGCTGGGACAGGGCTGGGAGGGTACAGCACATGTAGTGGGGGTAGGTTTGGGGGTGCTTTGGTAGCAAGATATTTCCCTAGTCCCTGACTATTCCCTTCTTTCTTTATATAGCTCCATTTGATCATTCCCCTTCAAAGACAGCTTGAGGCAACTATTTCTGTTCCTCATTCTGTTTTTCTCTTTCAGAAGTTCTCGTTTCCTCACTTCCCATTTCAGCACATAAGCTCTCTCTGCACTCTTCCTCGCAGTACGCTTGATTGCTGAGCCTCGGACCTTTATAAATGCAAGCATATGGTCGTTTGCCCCTTGGCATGAACCTTCCCTGCTTGCACTGCAGACTGAAGATAAAGGGAGCATCTGAGGCCCCTGCCCTGTGGACTCCCTTGGTTCCTTCTGCAGGGTAGGTAGGATGAGAGGACAGGGATACAGTATTTTTTAAAAGTGTAATTATGCTTTGCCTTTTCCCTTAAGGAATGTCACATACTTTGCAAACAGTGGCGATGCCTTACCATCGCTCATACCTTATCTGTATGAGATAAGGTAGGATCACTCTGTTTTTACAGCTGGACAGCCAAGACATGGACAGGTTGAGTAGCTCCTGTTAGACCACACAGCAAGATTGAGAAACAGAATGCCCTGCTCCTCAGTGACTGCTGCACAGTCCTCTAACTCATGCCTTCTGAGTAGCTGATTACTGCTGGGTGGGAGGTTTACTTCACAGCTGGGTTACTTAAGCTTTCCTTCTCCCTTGTTTAGGGTTTCCTAAGGTGATCAGGACACGAGAGAAGCTAGCAGAATATCTCACAGTGATAATATTCACCACATCTGCCCAGCACGCAGCTGTGAATTTTGGTCAGGTAGGAATTTCTGGGAAGACTGCTCTTCTTTCTGGGCTGGGAGGTGCACCTACCAGGGCAAGGTCTGAGAAATGCTTTTTAGATGTGCAGGCATTACTTTACTATTTCTGATCAAAATAACTGCAGAGCCATCTACAAGTCCCCACAAAGCCTGTGGAAACTGAAGTATTTTGGAAGCTGAGAAAGGCATTTTGAGTCCTACATATGTACCAAAGCTCAAACCTAGGGGTTGTAACTTGTATGTTTTAGTTTTAATGATTTTATTATGGAGAACAATTTCTGAAAGTATTTAAATGTGTTGCCAAGACCCATTTCAGAAATGCTGAAGGGTTCAGGCGCACAGTCTAGGTACCATGCTTTCCAGACATCACCTGAACTGCCTGGATACGATGTGTGCTGGTAGTCTGTGGCACGTTCTGCAATGAAATGCAATGAGTTACGGTAAGTGGCTGTACTTTGCATGCTCTGCAGGTGCATGCACTGGTGACTGCAGTGGGTTGCTGTTGAAGCTGCGATAATCTGGCAGCGTGCCTATGCCAAGGCAGCATACATTCCATTTTCAGATGTGGCTTAGGGAACATATGTAGCACATACTTAACTCCCACTAACTTACATAGAAATTTGAAGCAGTGCATCTGTGAGTATCTAGGCTTTTGGTCATATTTGGTGAAGTTTTCAAAAGCACCAATGTCCTTAATATCTGCAATTCATGGAAAGGACATTGCTGATTATTTCTCGAGTTTGCAAACCAACTGGCAGCTTTGATCTTCCTCTGTGATGTTTAACATGTCACATACTGAGAGCCTGTGTTATCCCTGCCTGGCTTTGCTGACATATATCTACACTGAAATGACAGCAACAGCCTGCTTTTCAAATGCTGTTTCTTCCAACATCAAGGCATTTTAGAAAGCAGACGTCACAGACAGAAGCAAATCTCTTTGTCAGTCTGTATTGCACAAAGCTTCTTCACTGAGTGGGTTGTTGGTCACTGGAACAGGCTCCCTGGGGAAGGGATCTTGCTGCCAAGCCTGTCAGAGTTCAAGGAGTGTCTGGGCAATGCTCTTAGTCATATGGTTTAGTTTTAGGTAGTCCTAAAGTAGGACTACCTAAGTTTAGGTAGTCCTGGGAGCTGGACTCGATCTTCATGGGTTCCTTCCAATTTGAAATATTCTATGATTCTACAAGGGTTTTTCTGGCACGTGTTCTGGCTTCAGGCATAGATGATCTCACAGACAAACAGGGAGACCATCTTTCCTATGGTGATTATTCCCAAACACATCCCACACCACTGTCCATGTCGACCCTCCTATCCACTCCTTGAGCTCAGGAGCCCTGAGCAGGTCCAGAGCTAGCTGTCAAATCAACCAACACTATTCCTGTGTCACATCCAAGACTGGGGACGTCTGCAACTATTCACTTCTAACTTGTCATTACAAGTGACTGAGACATCTCCCAATCTCCTTTTCAGAAAATCCAGTCTATAAAGTACCATTAAGAAACCATCTCTTAATATTGTTCAGGCTATTAGGGTTTAGCGGAGAACCTTCAGAGACTGCGAGTGGGAATTTAGCATGCAGAGGATACTCAGCCCATCAGCAAAAGAGTCTTCAGCCATGGGAAAAAATGACAGAGATGGCAGAGGGTAGAAGATGGCTATGCATTGGAGAGAACAGATTGAGCACTGTGTAGGCATGACACACAGCTGTAATGGGACTTTCCCTTGGGCAGGGCAGGAGATGTGTATGAAGGTAATGAAAAAGTTCTTGGAAAAGAAAGAGTTATAAGTGCAGCAACTCAGCAGGCCAGAAGTGATTCTGAGTTCCCAGTCTGGTGTTCACTCTGGCCGCATCCACATGCCATATTCCATGACGCACCAACATACTTTGCCTCTCTTCCTGCCTGACCACAGTACTATTAGCATGTTCTTAGTGCAAATTTTGCAGAAAAGAGCTGCTGGAGGAAAGGAGATTTTATCAGTTATAGGGTTTTTTTATCAAAGGTTGCCTCAGATTATCAGATCTTCATTTAATAAAATAGCTGAATCCTTAGCCTGGGTGGTGCATCTCAGCTGGGTGGCGCATGCCTGTGGTTAGCAGAATAACTATTCCCATTTGGACACCCCAGATCTCTCCCTTGTAAGATCCTGAGAAAGACAGTAGGGACTTCCTTGTCCTCTTCAGCCCTTCTCTAGATCATCTCTTTGTCCTTTAGTTAGTATCTTCTCTTTCTGAGAGGCTCATATTATGGAAGCAAACTGGTGTCAAGACTGCTGATTTTCTTTGTGGTGTTCCTAAATGTCAGCCACTGTAGCTTTTCATTGTGCTCTCTTCCTTTGTGTACAGTATGACTGGTGTTCCTGGATTCCCAATGCCCCACCAACAATGCGCCGCCCTCCTCCAACAGAAAAGGGGACAGTCACCATTGAGCAAATTGTGGAGAGTCTGCCAGACAGGGGGCGTTCTTGTTGGCATCTTGGAGCTGTCTGGGCCTTGAGCCAATTCCAAGACAATGAAGTAAGTCAGCATCCCTTCTCTAGGTGGTGGAGATGTCGGTGAGACCATGAGGGCTATGGCAAGACCACACATACTCCTAACATTGTAGTGCTGCTCTGTGCTTGGCTTGACCGTGTTTGCCTTTCTGTGGAGATGTGTCAGTGGTGTAAATTTTTCCTTTGTTCTGCCAGATGCAAACCAGCACTGAGTGAGAAGTTGTATTTTTACTCTGAGAGTGTGTTTCAGCCAAAATGAAAGGTTCTAAATTCAAGCATGGCATTGCTGAATAAGGGTGCTGGTGTGAGAGGAAGAAGGCTGCACAGGCACAAGGGTTTTTCCCACTCCCTGCCCCAGCAGTGCTGGTGGAGGAGCTACAGCACTGCTGTGTCCCTGTGTCCTGTCCCTTTGGAAAACCTGTCCCAGTGCCACGTGCACTACGGCTATGACTGGTGCCTGGCTGATGTGGAATGCGAACAAAAAAGCCTACAGGAGGCTTTGCAAGCATTGTGTACAGCCATTTCCCACACATAAAATGAGATCGTAGGTATTTGGTTGACTCACCCAAGGGATCTGTCTGGAGGATGTATTTTGAGATCCTTAAATTGAAGATGATGGTCAGAGCGTACTTCAAATACATTTTCTCTTTAAGAAGAAAGCAGATTTCAGCTGAGAAGCTGGTAGTACTGTGGGAAGTAGTTACCTAAAGCAGGTAATGCACCAACGTGCATATTGGCAATGCAGTATTCAGGACATCCTTAGAGTCCAAGCTGACTAAAGCAACTGCCATGTTGGATTTTGAAGGACAGTGTTAAGTCAATAGAAACTTCCACTGTCACTGAAAGAAGCAGCTGTCTTCCTTGTTCATCCCTGGCTGTTCGTTCTCCTCCCATGCTGTCCTTTTCTTTTGCAGCACAAATGTTTGAGGGACTACGCAGAGATCTGACTTGGAAAACTGATCTGGCTGGCCACTAGCTTAAATAAAAGTGTTTGTTTTTCAGTGGTTCAGCGCTCTGCCGGTGAAGGAGGTGTCACATAGACACCTGCACCAGCACTACAGAAGAGTGCGGGGATGTAAAGAAACAGCCAGTGGTGGAGCGATGGCGGCACAGCATCGCTCATTGGCAGTGCCAGTGCAGGCTAAGCTTAAATATTGACAGTACTATTTGAATTGGTAGCGTTTGCGAAGCTCTGTGTGTTGATCTGCTGGATGACATAATATTGAAGCAGAATAGTCTTTGCTTTCTCAAAGCTTGTTTTCTTGGTGTTTTCCAATTAGCTGTTTCTGGGCATGTACCCAGATGAACACTTCGTGGAGAAGCCGGTGAAAGAGGCTATGGCAAAATTCCGCAAGAATCTGGATGAGATTGTCAACGCCATCACCGAGCGCAACAAGAACAAAAAGCTCCCTTACTACTACCTTTCCCCAGATCGCATTCCCAACAGCGTTGCTGTTTGAGCAGATACCCGGGAGAGTTTGGAGGCGTGCAAAGCTAATGATGCTTTCCTGTAACATATGCTTCTTTTCAATGGACTTTCAGAAACGGACAGATTAAGAAACCCTCCCTCTCCTTCAGAACTGATCCTGCAGATGTCTAGTTGACAACTCTCTAGGCCAAATTTGTTACAAGTTTATTTTTCCAAGATTTTAAAATTAATCTTAGAATCAATATCAGTGGTTCTGTTAGCTTTCCTTCTCCCAGGCAAAACAATATAATCACAGATTCACTTAATCTTATGCAATGAAAATAGTATCACAAACAATAAGCAAGTCACATCTTTAAAATCCTTCCTATTTTTAATAGATTACACTGGTGACATAAAAAAAAATTAAACTTTGAAGTTTATGCATTGTTTTTAATCTGATTTAAACAAATGTTAAATATTTTCACTACAACAGTGAATGTTCTAATCAGGATGAAGGAAGAAGCAGGACATTTTCTTAACATAGCTGATGGGTTTTTATTACTTTCTTACTGAGTTTATATGAAATGACATAGCCCGATTCAGAGGAGATGAAATTTTTGTACCTACATAAACCTATATATTTTCTACATAGAACTAGGAAGCTCTTTGTTTTGGCCTTTGCCAGCAGAATTTGGTGTCATTCATATGTACGGACAAATGTTTTGCTTAGCACAATGGAAACAAGAACAGACCTAGCAGTGTTTATGTTTGATTTCTGTTTCATGCTGAGTCTGGGTTTTGTGGATAGTCTCTTCTCTTTTTTGTTTTTCTTCTCTGTGAGGGATGAAGAGGCTACTTTATATAATTATAAAAGTTGTGGAGAAGGGTTGATTGACAGCTTCTAAGAGGAATCTTCAGATTTGGCCAATTAAGCATAAATGGCATATTCTACCTTCGTTAGAAACAGCTGAGTTTTGTCTGTTGTCTTAAGAGGTGATTATGTTCAAGTACTTGGGCTTTGGTTAAAGTCGAGAGAGTCACTGAGATAGTGAAAGCAAAAATGAGGTTTGGGAAATGTTAAGAGTCATAGTTCTGTTAATAACAATTTTGGTTTATTTTTCCCAGAATTTGTTCCTTGTACTAGCTCTGCCAGCCTGGACTCTGTTTTCTCAATAGATTGGAAAGCTTCTTGTGCTAATAAACCAAAACTGACCAAGAACATCCAGCTTTTATTTCTTAACTCAATGCCTAATGCTCTATGTCTCAAAAACCTTCCTAGGGATAAGCACAATGTGCTGTGTAGAGAAATTAAGCCCCTGCACTTTGAGAAGCATTATTACACGTGTGTAACTATGTGTGATTTGAAAAAAGGTACTACTAACATATCCGTCCTTTCTATCTCATGTGAAACACAGGTGTGGAAACTGATTTTAGACCCTTTGCAGCAAACTGATTCCCTTTTTCTCCCCCCAGCTAAAGAGTTTCAGAAAAAATGTGGAAGACTACTTCCTGCTACTGAGGAAGTACACTTAAGACACATGCATCTTCCTTTTACTGCAACCCGTGAGAAGTGGTGACAGTAGGAGCTCAGTCATGCAGTTATGTAGGGACACTGGAATAGAACCAGGGGATCAGAGACCATAACTTGTCAGGCACACACACACCAAAAAAAAAAAAAAAAGGCAATATATCCAGCATTTTAGCTCTAAGTCTTGTCCTTTTCTTGTGGACAGTGAATGCCCCCTTGCCTCAGCTTTCGTATGATAATCGTCTGCATAGTCAAATATCTGTCTACAAAACAAAATATGGGAAAAGAGGCTGATGGCTGTTCTCTCACGTCTGTCCCCTCTGCTCTAGCCTGTAGAGCTGGGGTATAAATAGGACTGATGGAAGGTTTGAGGAGTTGGTGGTGCAGATTTGAAGGCCAATACTAGCAGTCTGATTCAACTACAGGAGAGGCTGTGGAAAGAGGTAAGGAAGCAAATACATGCAAATAGTGAAGTGCTTACTTTTCCAGGGGATCTGGGTACACATGTCGCTGTCCCACTCCCTGTTCCCTTTTCAACTGGTCACCATCCACCAGATGGTGACCCCGTGGGCCATGGGTTCCTCCCCTACAGCTTTAGTCATGACTTGCACGACCTAAGTTGTGGTACTAAGGTACAGTATCCACTCACAGGATCCCTCCTGGGTGGAAATGAAAGGATGGACTCTCTCTGAAACTGGTCATGCACTCAGCTTTCTGATAGATATTACTGTTTGATGTGCATCATCCCATGTCTAAAGGGGTTTGACAGCCAATAGCCTGTGTCTTGGCGGGATGGCTGTTGCTGTTGGACAATCCAAGGGAATTTAGCCTTTCTTCAACTGCAGCTTCCTTGCTGTCTTCCAATTGCAGTGATTCTCAATTGGCTGGAAGATTGAACTAGGAGACATCTCATTCTGAAAGTCCTGGCAGTAACTCGGGAGGCTCTGGCATCTTAGTTCTTCCTCTTGGCATTTGGTCATAGGAGAGGACACTCCAGCTGTAATTAGCACTAGTAAAAATAAATTGGGAGGGGTTGTCCTAAGGGACTGACACAGATAGACGAGAGAACCTAATGTTTTTCCCACCAAGTAGATTAAAAAAATATCTCTTTAAGGAGAAAAGGCGGCCTTGAGATAAAGACCATCAGTGAGGGGACAGGGCAAGTATTTCCCTGCTGAGTTTCTGACTCTGGGTTCATTGGTGACAGTGAGGGTTTAGGCCTCTGCAACTAGCCCATGACCTTCCATGCCTTCCTCTTTTTGCAGGGTAGGTGTACCCCTCTAAACTACTTTTGGGACATTCCCTCTCCCAACTTACAAACATCCGTTGTAATAATTTCATGATTCTGACTGCCCCTGGAAACAAAGCACACATACTTCATAACCATCCCCTATGAAGTACGCTACTGTTTTTTTGGCAGTCAACCCCTATGTTCCAGGTGGGGAAGTGGAATAGGAGCAATGAAATCCAGCAGATCAGCTCTGATTTGAGGTGTCTCCTTTACAGAAAGATGGTGAGAAAGTTGTTTACCAGCAGCATGCTAATTTTAGCTTTCTAGATAGCAGACAACACATTTAGGCTTGGCCTCTCAAAATTATTTGCTCTGTTGCATGTAGGGCAGAACACAGAATAGACACCAGAAGACCGGTTTCTAACTCGCGAGTTTTAATCAGCAACGGGCCTTTCCTGCTGGGGTGGTAGCTACATGGTATCTCGGAATTAATTGCACACACTGAGACAGTAGCACAAAGTACTTTGTGCAATATTTTTTCCTGTTTATAGTACAAATGAAGCTATCAGACATGTCTGGTAAGTTTAGAGGTTAACTGAGTCACAGGCTTTTATGGCCAGAAGACGTGGCTATGATTGCTTAGACTGATCTCAGCATAACACAGATCTTTGGATTTCTCTGAAGTATTTCTCTTCTTCAATACAGGGGTGCTTGATCTAGGGAACTGTCCTTTCTGAAAACATCCGCTCAAGATTTACCAAAATACATGGTTTACCCTGGTGCTTGTCTCACTCGTGAATCCCTCTCGCTGTGAAAGACACGTGCTGTGTTTCTGGTTCTGCGTGCATCCAGTTTTTGCTTACTACAACAGACAGCTTCTTGCAGTAGCTTTGTGTGACTGAAGATCCTTCTCTGACCAGTTCCCTACTACATCCTTCCCCTTTCTTTGGTAAATGGATTAATTTCCTGGAGCCTTTTGCTATAAGACCTTCTGCAAACCTCTTATCCATTACCACTGTGTGGTCAGCCTGTTGGCAGTTGACACCACCTGTGACTCAATGGCTATTTCAGTTGCTATCTCACAGACTGCATTTCCACCCGCTTACAATCTATGTCTGCAGTTTGTCATAGATTTAGGTCTCTGACACATCAAATCTAAAGCAGAGGTTGTTTGCTTGCAACAAGCAGCTCAAGAGATTCAGACATCTGGATGCAGATCTCAGTAGCCCAGCCTTACTGGTTCTAATTACAGGAGAACACTGGTGTGCATATATGGTTTATCAGCAACCTCTTCATTGCACCAGCTTTGACATTCAAATTCAGCTGCTGTTGCCTCCTGAAACGTGTGATCTCCACTAAACAGATGGGGGTAGGAACCAAGTTTGAACATTGCAGCTGACACAAGCGGTGGCCTTGGCAGAGGGCGTGGGCAATTAAGATGGAAGCAACAAGGAAGCTTTGTCTCCAGGATCCTGCCAGGGACACATGAACTCCCGCAGGTGCTGCTGTCGCTGGTGCAGACAGCGTACAGAGGGAGCAGCATACAGGCTGCTCACTGGCTTGTCTTGACTGACATACACACAGGTTCATGCACACAAGGTTATAAATATATCATAAGGACACAGGCTGGTGACACGTCCAGAAGTGCAGAGTAATGTAATAAACCATCACAGACACACACAGGGGGAACTTCATGTGGACAGAAAATTGTCGCCCTCATTTGGGTTTTGGCTGGAGAACAGTCTAAAAGGCTTGAGAAAAGGTTAGCCAGGCCTCTTCACAACTGTGAGAAATTACTGCCATCTCGAAAGGACGTGTCTACTACGCTCGTAGACATTGCAAAATATATGTTAACTTTACAGACAAAGGGAGAACAGTCTGTAAACGTTTGTCTGCAACTACTCAGAAAATTAGAGGCAAAACTCAAAAAAACAAGCGTGTTGGTTCTGCAATCTGACCACAAGGCCTGAATTTCCTTCCCTTACTTCTAGTTTCCTTGCAAAGCAAAAGCTGATATTGCAGTTGTCTAGATAAATGGACAAAATAATGGATAAGATGCTGGTTGTCTTCATCAGTGGCAGGACAGAAAAACTGTACCAGCTGAAGAATTCAGTGCCAGTCTGAATATGCCTTTGTCTGGCAAACTCTAGGAAGGTTAATTGCCCTATCCAGTGAGATTAGGATGCTGAAGAAGATGTTGCTGCTTCTGAAGGATGTCACCAGAGACTGGATAGGTACGGTTTTCGGGTTTGTGAGGTAAGCTGTAACACAACAATTTTTTTTTAGTTGAATGGCTACACAATAAATTGCTTTGGAAGGGCAGGGGGAAAATGTAGCTGAAGTAGTCATTTTCAGCTGCTGCTCGCAGATCCGTGCTATCGCTTTTGAGATCAGAAGCAACAGAGTGGTTTAAGTACTTGTTCATTTGGGTGTTGGTTTTTTTTCAGCAGATGTAAGTAGAGATTGGTTTTGCACATAGCTTATTCTAATGAGCTTTCTTTACCCACAGAACAGGTGCAGCAAAGGCAGAGGTATGTGGAGCATATCTGGGAGGCCGTGAGGGATGTCCAGGTCTGCTGACCTGAAGTTAACACTGAGGTCAGAAGATAATTTATGTATGTATTTTATAATGTATTAGAGTCCCTATCAACCTTAGCATCAAGAGCAGTTTTAGGTGTTGTGGATTATTGGCCATTGGCACCTCATCTTCAGCAACTACCAGTCTCTTGACGAGCCTTTGCCTCAGGATACAGTAAAGGGAGGGTAGAAAATCTATTTGTTGGCTGTTGTTGTTGGAAACAAAAATGGGCAGGATTCTAGGGGTGCTCTAAACTGATATAGCTAATTTGAAATAATTGATGGCTATATGGATTTATACCCACTCAGAGCTCTTTTACTTTTGTCTTCATATATATTGCTGACTATTTTGATCCTTTCCATTCCGGAAATAGCATGCTTCCGTTACATAGGATCTGTTTACGCCTAGTAATCGTAGGCAGATTCTTTTCCAAAGCACTAGAGGGCAGCAATATTACATTCAAATAAATCTCTTTCTAGCCTTGGACAATAGTGGTACCAGCAAGGTAAGCCCTGGTTTCTCCTATTAGACCTCTTCTCCAACAGATGTGGTAATCTTCTTCAATCACAATTCTGATTGCTAGGGCCAACACCATATCACTAACTTCTTAATTTTTTTTTTTTAATAATGAGTCCTCATTCATCCTTTGCTGTATTAAAGCAGACTTCAAACATGCAAAGTCTGCCACTTGGATATGGTGTGCTGACCTGTACTCATACCTCTGCCTTGCATTAGGCCTTCTGTTGGTTTAAATACATGCTTGGGTGGAAGGACCTGAAGAAGCTCCCTCTGTGCCAAGTTGCTGTACAGGAGATCTGCTTGTCTGAGGCTTTCTCATGGTTCCTGCTGGCCACCTCCTGGCACATGGGGTCTGCTAGCAGCTCTGTTTGATAACAGACTTTACTGATACTGAGCAGGAAGGCCATAACTGGGCTGTTACCATCTATTTAGCAATACCAGACATGACTGTTGCCTCAATATACTCGGTACTTGTGGGTTTGCGTGCTGGGTCCACTTCTACTTGTGGCAGGAGGGCAATTCTGAACAGGGTGTTCACATGCCAGCTCTTGGTCTGGAAGGGATATCATCTTATCCAATGCTTTTCCTGCTCTTAAGATTTCCCAGGGAGAAACTAGATTTTCAGATTATCTGGAAAGCAGATCTTTGAGAGCTTCAGCTTCTTCTATTTCATATAAAACAAAGACAGATTTCTGAGGCAGGCAAGGCCAAAACAGTAAGAGTTCAGCATTTTAGGTGACAGAGAAAACATCAGAGACCCTAATCACTGCATGGGTCTGAGAATAATTGCAGTAGGTTTCATAAAGCCTGCGCTTACACCGTAGTCAGTGAAAGCAGGAAAAATCAAGCTGAATTAAGTCCTTTCAGCTCGACAGATGACTCAACACCTCTACTGTTGTAACTATCAACAGCCTTTGGTTCAGGAGCCAAACCCTCCCTTTTTTCGTTAATGGGAGGTATGTTTTCTTGGTTTGCAGAGAATTGCACAGGTAGATAATGTCAAGGCAAAAGGCTGGAAGAGGTTAACTGCATTTAACTGAACTCCCCAGTGATTTTCTAGAAAAGACTGACTTGTCTCTGGCTTTGCTGGTTTTTTCCTCCTCCTTCCTGACGTGCTCCCTGTGGGATAAACTGCGCTGTTTGGCCCAACTCCCCAAATTCAAGTTGCTCTTGTGTTCATTTGGTAACTTTTTAAACCTCCTAGCTGCAGATGGGTTACTAGATGCTGCTAAAAGTGTATTCACCTCCTCAGATTTACCTACTGCTAGATCTATTTTGCAGGTGTTGCTCCTGAAGTGTCTTTTCCTTTCTGTAAATGGCAGACCTTGTGTCTGCTTTCCTTTTTGCTTTCTTGACTGGAAACCACATTCAGAAACAGAAAACCACGAGAAAAATCAACTAGTGCTCCCTCGTGTTATCTGTGTTTCCAGGTCAATAATGAAATCAAGTTGTCTAGGATAAAGAGAGAAGTGGGATTTGATGTGGTAAGAGATGCTCTGGAATTCCTGGGGTCTTCTTGACCCTCTTAGGGTCTTCACCCTTACTCATATTTTCTCATTCCACACCGGGCTCAGTGAGATAACAGATGGAAAAGCACCGTTGTTTGGGCTGAATTCTTTATTCTCAGAAGTGATGTGTTTATCTGCTCTCACATACCATGGTTTTCTTTCACATGTGCCTAAACAAACACACACACTTGTAGAAACTAATGTGTCATCTATAATGTTCTTGATTTGCCTGTGGCAGACTAAGATCTCTGCCTGACCGTGTTACATTGCCAAGTCAGAGCAGTTGCACGAGGACTGGAACTAAAGACTGATTGCTAGGCCAGCAGCATATGTGGTGGTTAGGACCAGAGCCTGTGTTTGATGAGATGTTCTCCAAAACTCAGTGATACCTGGATGCATATTGTTGCTCAGTAATTTGTGTGGAGTACAAAGATGCAATACATTGCTCACATTCAAAAACTGCACTACAAAATGTGTCCTTCTTGGAAGCTACCCATGTTTTATGTCCCTGGGCTTTTCACAAGTCCTGTGGTGGGGACTTAGAAATGTTGATAGAAATGATTCATGTAGTGTTGGCTCCTCAGCAGAACTTTTTATTCATCTACTGGCAGAACAGGATTGTTTCATCTGCCACGGGCATTAAGCATTCAGTAAGAACTAGCGGGAGCTGAAATTTGATAAATTCTGCACCTAAGGACTTGTGGAAAATTCCTATAGACCCAAAGAGAACCCGTGCTAACGAAATTCTGCTGAATCTCTGACAACATCCGATCACCCACAAAGCAGGAAATGGCTATACAGCGATTGGTCTGTTTTTCTGATGCTGACCGTCCTAGACAATATCAGCCTTTTAAATGAGTCTTCGGTTCAGTTACTCTTGTAATTAGTCCTTTTCTCCATCCAGAAGATGTGTGGTGTGGTCTAGCAGAGACAGAAATTTAGAGGCTGAAGAGGTGAGGTGTGGCACGACAAAGCAAGGCAAACTGGTAGCCTTGGCCATGGTTTGAGGGAGGTGCTTGGAGGGGTTGGAGATAATTGCCAGGTGAGGAGGGAATCGAAGAAGGCTGTGAGAAAGTCCTGTGCACCAGAAACTGGAACTCATTGGGATGCAGTTGGATAGTTTCACTATTTAATTTTGAGCTTCATATTAATATACACTTATCCTAGTAAGAGGAGGGCTACAGGGAAAACTTCTAGCTGCAGAATGGCAAACAGTTGAAAAAGGAAGCTGAGGCAAAGTAGTAAGAATACCTGCGAATATAGCAGTGATACATCCTACTATGATGTTGCAAGGGAAAAGGGGCACCTTGCTCTGTGCTGCCTGAAGCAGGACTGACTGAGACTGCCTCCCCTAATATATTCTTCATGTGCACTGCAGGGACTTTACTCCCTTTACAATGTGTCCAGGTCTACTTGAGACACTTTAACCTTAGCAGCCTGGTCCAAAGCAACCTGCTGGTTGGTTTGATGTTCCTCAGTGGCCCAACTCTTGGTTACGTGGGCATCCATGTGATGTACTTGCGCCATCAGGTTCTCTACCCGAGTAGCAATATCTTGCCAAAATTCAGCAGCCCAGATCGGTTTACCTCTGCGCTGCCAGTTGCTCTGCTTCCAGTGCTGTAACCACCCGCACAGGGCATTTGCCACCATCCGTGAGTCAGCACAGAGACAGAGCACTAGCCATCTTTCTCACTTAGCAAAGAGAGCTGGGTGGCTTTCACCTCTGCAAACTGACTCAATTCACCTTTTCCTTCAGCAGCTTCCATGACTCATCATGTAGGACTCCACTCCACATAGCAGCCTTCCACCGTCAATGTTTTCCCACAATGCAACAGGACCCATCAGTGAACAAGGCGTATCTCTTCTTGATACCTGGTAGTTTGATATATGGTGGGAGCTCTTCAGCATGTGTTATGTCCTCTTCTGGAGACATTCCGAAATCTTTGCCCCCTGGCGAGTTTGTGATCACTTCCAAGATTCCTGGGCAGCCAGGGATCCCTGTTTGAGCATTGTGTTATCAGCGCAACCTACTCATTCCACGTGGCATCAGTTGTATGAAGCAGAGGAGACCCTCCCTTTGAACATCCAGCCCAGCTCCAACAGCTGGGGTGCTAAGAGGAGCTGTGCTTCACTACCAACCACTTCTGAGGCAGCTCAAACTCCTTCATATGCTGCCAATATGTCTTTTTCAATTGGAGCGTAGCAGGCCTCACATCTTTTGTATCCCTGACTCTGAAATCCCAAGGGTTGGCCTCAGGTCTCCCTGGCTGCTTTCTGCCAAAGGCTCCAGGTAGGGCCACTTGCTGGCTACCAGTTTGGTACTTACATAAAGGACACGTTTCTTATGAAAGATTTTCGGTATCTGACCTGGTTTGGGGAATAAACTCAGTAGTGGAACTCAGGTGTATTTTTTTGAGCACCCTTCACTGTGCTGAACACTTCACAAACCAGATGGACAGGCACAGTTGTTATCTCTAAAATCCTAAACCTTTAAGGACGTGTATGTGTCTGCATACCGACAGAGAAGCAGATCTGCACTGGTTTGCGTATCTGCACCAAGCAGTAAGTACACACCATAGGTACTAAACATCAGTCACAAACAGGCTTGCTCATTTCATGACATATTAAACATGATTTTGTCTTATCCGAGTGAAGAACTTGCTCTTCTTAACTTCCTGCCTCCTCTTTCCAGAGTCTTCTTCACGCTCCTCATCCTTCACAGGCAGATATCGTAAGTGATACCAGCACTTTTGAGCATTCATTTACTGCAGAGTGTCTGTAGGACAGCAGAGGTGGATTTGGCCAGCTAACATTTCTGTGCTCCGTGTTTGTATTATAGCCCCTTTTAGGAGGTCATATAGATCAAGAGAGTCATCAGACTGTACTGGAGACATCAGTGCACCTCTTCCTTCAGCAGCTCATTCTTGCAGCACTGAGTGCTTCCCACAGAGGTGCTGCTACACTCTCTACACACACTGCTCCCACACACTGCTAATGGTCTCTCAGCCACGGTGCTGCCCCTCATGTAATACTCCTACACAGCAGCAGCTGGCAGGACTTTGTTGCAATAGCCTTCAGGAACTTTCATGTCCCAGACAACAGAGTCCTGCCCTGGGAGTTGTGCTCTTGAGCTGCAAAATAAAGACCATATTTATCTGCATCAGAGTACTTACTGGCAGATGGTTTGTATAGGCATAATGCTCTCAGGTGGTGATGATGGACAAGCAGTGCGCTGGAGATGCTGCAAAGGAAAGAGCTGATGAGGAAAGCAAGCATGAACTGCATGTCCCTGGCTTATGGCATGAGGTACATCTGACTGCCTGGTGAAGCTAACTGAACTATAAAACAAAAGCAAAATAATAAAGGTGTTATGATTCAGCATAAGGCTATGTAGTCTTAATGGGCAAGAATCAACTAAAATATGGATTGCCATTCATGTCTGTGCAGCATTGCTTTAGCAGTGCTCTGAGCCAACTTCAGTTCTTACCATAGTCAATAGCAAGACTCCACCTCTTCCAATCTATTGTTTCAAGGGGGCGATAGACCGATCAGCTCTTTCATTACAAACAGAAGGTGCAGTCAGGTTTTGACCACTGCACCATGTATGGATATGGCTTTGTATTCTGGCAGATCTCCAAGGAGCATTATGTGCAAGTGTTGGTCAGGATGCCTAAGAGTAGTAAGGACCCTGACTCTCTTCAGATTTCTGATAGGTTGTAAATATGTTCTTTGACGTGTTCCTAGCACCATTTCAAATCATGTCCTCTTCACTGAGGACAAACCTGCTGACTAATGGTCCCCGTAGACTGTGATCCAGTACAGAAACCATCTAAAACCCTGGGAGGCTTCCGGCTGACATATGGTTATTTTATTTTCTGTCCAGAAACTGAAGACATCCTGAAAGAAATGTCCTGCATATCTTTTCAAGAGCTGGATGATTATTTTCTGAGATACTGAGATGCTAGCGATGAGTGGATCAGACAACAGCTGTCAGGTATTGGTCAAAAAACATCAAGAGGGACTTTTTGACTTTCTCTTGGTTGGAAAACCTGGAGAGTTTAGGGCTGAGAGTAAGAAATCTCATCCAATTCACCAGCTCTGCTTCCAGCCAGGAGAAAGTAGACTGTTGGATTCCAGCAGCAATGTTTGTTCGTGCCTCCACAACAAACAATGGAAAGCTAAAGGCTCTGTCGAGGGGAATGGCCTTTGCAAAATGCAATGTCCCTTCAGAGGAGAGAAATTACCAGTATCTGTGGTTCAGTGCCTATCAGAAAATCAGAATAGCCATCTCCACTACTGTAAAAAGACAAATGCCCTGGGCCAAATTTCATGGAAATGGAAAGTTTCCTTAGGACACTGGAGAAAACAGTGATTTGTGCAAACCAGAGGGTCATGCGGTTCCAGTTCATCCAGAAGCAGCTTTAGAGGTGGATGGTAAGAAATATCTTTATTCTTGTTCTTATTGAAAAGGTGCAAAAAAAGCTGGTCATGTATCCTAGTATTGCTTTTGTAACTCCTAACTTGTCTCTCTCTCACCGGTGTGGCATTACTCCAAGCAGCAGATACATGACCCTGGGTAACAGACTTGTTTTATGCATCTTTTTAGTCGAATGTGCAGTCAGCTACGTAAGATGAAAGTAAGCAAACACCAACAGCGAAACTCACGGTAAATGTGAGCAACTCAGTTACTCTCTGTATTTTCCAGGTGTTTGAAGACAAACTGTTTGCAGTCAGCCAGCCCTCCTTCTTCCATGTGTGCACAAAGCTGGGGGAAAAGCACTGGCAGATTCTGCTGGAAATCACCGAGCACATCACTGAACGTATCCAAGCCAGCCACTCACTGGGTAAGGAAAGGAAGGGGTGGCCTGAGGCACAGGCAAAGCCAGTACTTGCTTTGGGCATGAGATTTCAGGGAAAAACATCCACAGCTCTGCTGGTCACTATTCCAAAAGGTCTATTAGACTGTATGTCCAGTTATTATCCCTTTTTGTCTAGCATTTACCACTGACCGACTTAACTGAGGAAGTTGATGATGACAATGACAGAATTACAACCTTTCAGAAAGAGCCAGGACTGGGCTTTCAGTTTCTTAGATAAAGCACCTGAGATCTTTGCTATCTGATTTTTCTGAGCTGGTTGCTTTTCTATCCACTGAACAGAGCCCTGTGCTACTGAGACAAAACTCTCACTAGAGACATACACCACCACTCCACTTGGCTACAGATATTCAACCTGGCACGGCATTTTCAATGAGATTGTGGTGACTTGGCTCTGCTTAGTCAATGCTACAGCAGATAAACAGTATTTTTCTCTTCTTCCTATCTCAAATCATTGTACCATGGTATCGTATTCTTAATCTAAAAGTCTGCAGTGTACGATACAGTGGCTCCTCTGCAGAGCACTCCTCTGTCACAGGGCCAGTAAAAGAGTGCCTGCATCTTCTCCAAAGCCTGTGGGAAAGGTGCATGAGAACTGCCACTAAAGAGAAGAAAACTTTGGCAACGATCATCCTCAATCATTTATTTCAGAACTCACTTTACCACACACTGAGTGAGGTGAGACACTGCATTGCGCCAGTACTCTTCAGCAAGGACGGCACATGCTACTGAGCTGGGAAACAAAGTGATCCCAGCTAAGCCCAGCCACGTGGAGGCAGCTCTGCTAGAATGTCTGAAGGTCACCTTCCCTGATCTTACCCTCACGGGACAGATGAAGACAAACACCAGTAACATTGCTATGTAAAGTATCACACCTGTAGACAATGCAAAGATCTACACAGACAAACAGACCTCGAACGACATCTTGCAGACAAACACCACTGACAGTGGCTGTGAAATGTTTCAAGAGGTGATCAAAATAGTGGCTGTGTGTCAAGACAGGGAGTCCATTGCCAAGCTTCGAACATCCAGTGCCTGTGGAGTGCCTCCACTGTACACGATGGAGGATGGGAACTCGCTCTTTGCCTTCCTGCAGGAAAAAAGAAATAAGCTTACCCAATCCATTGCAATAAGCATTTTAAAAATGGTTGCCCGAGTTGTCAGGTCCTGTCACCAGAAGAGGGTTTTCCTTTGCAACATCACTCTAGCCAATTTCATTATCGTCACAGGTGGGTGACAGGGAGCAGGAGCCCTTCGAGTGAAGGTCAGGCTGTCTGATTTCTTCCAGACCACGCTGGCTCCCCTAGAGGATGAGAGAAATTATGCAGCTACTGATTGTCCCTAGGGAAGCATCAAATCTGGGCAGCTCAGAGGTACAGACGTAGGAGCTGGTGGGGGGAAGACAGGCTTGAAAAGAGCCAGTGGTTTTCACTGGGCTGCTATTCACTGAATAGCTCTTTTGTGAGTCAATTCTCTGCTCTGAGGTTTAGTACCTCAGGGAATTTGTCCTTCCTCTTGTCTCTGTGAAGAACTTAGAGAGCCCTGATAATTGCAAGCTACACTACTAATGATACGAATATGCAGAAAGACCGAGAGTGAAATGTAAGAAGCCTCAGAGAGCACCCTGACTGCTACCAAAACAAGGGAATTCAATTGCTAGGACCCCAGCTTGTTCTTCTCCTGCTCAGTTTTTTGCTGCAGTCTGACAGTCATTCTGAGTAGCTGGCTAGGGCTGGCTGGCTCTTGTGAATGTTTTATAAGAGCTCAGCTGCAGTTAGCACTGACATCTGCTGTAGATAGGGTTAACCATATACTTCTTATAAGGAAATAGCTTTAACCAAAAAAAAATCGGTTCAGGAGGTACATCAAAACTCAACCAGTTTCTACATATGACACCTGTTGCAATTTTTCCTGGGAAGTTGTTGTAACAAACTAAGATTGAGATCCCTGAGTCCCCAAATGTTATGGAAAACTGTAAACAATGCCAGACAGAGGTTAAAAAATGGAAATGTCCCAGAAATGCCCAAGAATATGTAAACTTTGAAGCCTTGCAGATCATACTTCAAAATCCTGGGCAAAGCCCTTACTCATTCACTCAGTTTCCCACCCTGTTACTGGAGCCACACAAGACTGGAGGGCCAGGAATATATTTTGAGGGTGAGTGTCAGTGTGGGTTCTTGTATGTGCAGTATCAGCTGAGTTATGCCACCACCTTCCTTCAGTGAAGACACTATAAAAAAACCTCCTTTCTTTCACACCTGCCGGAACCCCTCTGAGATACTCATCCCTCAGTCAAATCAATTACAACTGGTTGACATTTGTCTAAGTTATTAAGGTGTGATAGAAACAGTCTCACATGGACAGTATGATTTATTTTCCATGTTCTGCTCTCTTTACCTCAGACTTGTAGACTGTCTAGTAGTTGTTGCTAACAATTTTCCCTCTTTTATTTTCTTATTGGCCCTGTCTAGGTGCTGTGCAGATGGTTACTGATGGTTAAAAAGATAAATCTAAATCACTGGCAAGGTCAAGAGAATACTGCTCATGGCCTTTGTCTTGATTGTCAGTGCTCATGAGTCCCTGCTTGAGCCCCTGCTCATATCCCTGCTCAGTATCACATCTTCTCTGCTTTCTCCAATGCATGGGCTGTTGCTGCGATGTTTTACTCCATTCTCCTGTATGGTGGGCAAACATACTTTGAGCTCAGGTTCTTGCCTGTGTCCAGATTCGTAGGAGAGGTAAGTGGCTTCCCTAGGGGACCAGAAAAACATCCATTCTACACACTGGGGGATGTGTTCTTAATGCCAGCAGATGTTAAGGGTATGAAGGGACACTAATAGTGAAAAATGAATAAGAGCCATAACAAATACAACTGTTTCAACCTGAGACTCTGAAACTCACGTTGACTGTGGTCTTTCAAACCTGTGGATCTTGATAAAACATCTGAATCTGGGAAAGAGCACAAAAACCAGTCCTCAGCCACACAAACAGGAGGTCCCTATCTGACTGTTTATGCATCCATATAAGTGGTCTGGAAAGCTCCATTTTCGCCAAGGTAAATGGAAAAGTGGAGGCTCTGGAGATGATCAAGTCATCCAGCAAGGGAGAGGAAATTGCAGACATCTGTGGAAACCAGAGGGAAAAATCTGCATATTGTTAAAAGTAATCTGGTCAAATAGGCATAAGGACTTGCTATAGCAGCTTGTGTAGGGTAGACTAAAGTTAAGCTTCTGCTCTGAGTACTGTACTGAGTTATTGTAACAGAACTCAATGAAAACCACTTGTAACTGAATATTCTCTCTATTTTGGGATGGGAGTAGGGTCTGATACCCCCGTGCTTGAAAGTTCTATGACTGATGCATTGAAAACTGGTAAAAAGAAAAACATAGTGGGACCAGCTAAAGTATAAAGGGATTTAATTACTGGCAGAAGGACGCTGTTGGGTCTCTCAGGGGTGAAGTCATGAAGGAAAGTGTTACGTCTGAGCCAGAATACCAGCAGTTCAAAAATCTCAGTGATGCTTCACAGTGGTGGTGGGGAACTGGAAGGGTCAAATTCTGTGCCATTACATTGGTGCACTTCTGGAGATCAATAGCCGACTCATTTACACTTTTGTAACCTAGGATGTCATCTTGAGATAGTGGGATAGGCATTTTGGCTGTCCATGGCTGTTTTTTTCCTCAGTTAGGCTCAGCTGCAGTCATCAATGGTCTTCCCCTCTTAGAACTGTAGTGGGCACAGAGCACAAAGACCAGACTGAATTCTTCTGAAACTGTGGGACATAATAGCCCCCAACTTGGAGCATGATGAGGCAAAGTATGTATCCATGGAGGCACTGTCAGAGTGCCTGGAAATCTAAGGGAGGACCCTAAGTATGGAAATCACTATAACTGGACAGCCTCTTATCAACATCACTGTAGCAGTGGCTACTTAGTGCAGAACTGGTCATTTGTAGCGTTGTGGTACTCCATCAAGGGGCTGTACAGATGCAGACTTACGGAGTTTACGTTTTTAAGATAGATTTAGACATGAAAACTACGTGTTCATTTTCCCCAGCAGAACACTAGAGCCCTGCACCTGGAGGAGGTCTACAAACTGGAAAGCTAATCTTAGGCACACCTTTTCCTTTATTACCAGCATCCTGCTTGTATCCTTCCTTTTACCAGCAAAACAACAGGCCAGGGGTGTAAAGCTCCTTGTGCTGTAAAAAGCTAGGTCTGAGGAATTCAGATAGCATTATGCCAGTACCCGTCACCTTCCCAGCTCACTTTCTGCTTCTAGAGTGACGGTAACAGTGACCAAGCAGACTGTTTAATGTATTAAAAACTATCTATGTGTATAGGCTCTGGCCAAGGTGGAGTTACTTTTCCCCATAGTGTAATATACCTGACTGATAAATTCTTATTCATTGATGCAGTCAAGTCTGGTGTCATCCTTCCCCATGATTGTACCCCATTTTGTTCTGTGAATCTCTCCTTCAGGGGAAGACTCAAGTCTACCTCTGTGTTCATAACGTCTTCTACAGTGGGACCTTGGCTTTTACGTAGTGGAATCTGATTTCATTCACCCCGTTTACCTAGTGCATTGCATACTCACAGGAACAAAAGTTTGTCTCGGCAGCATTACGCACCTACATCTTAATGGTTTCCAGTTGAACTAACAACACTTTTAGCTCCTTGTTTACAGCTCTTTTCTTTACAGAAGCTATTAAATAAGAGACTCCTCAGATTATGACAATGAATTTTGAGAGCATGATATTACCTCCTTGACACAGTTGCCTGGAACAGCCCCACAGAGATAGAGGCATGATGTCCTTTCCCAGCTTTTGGCCCGATTCTCTGGTTACAGAGAACACTGATGGATCCATCTGTTCCCACATCTGGGAGTGTTTTTGAGTCTTCTCTTCACAGCGGAACTTGTTGGTCTTTGAAGGAGCGTAGGCATTTCCTGTAATTATTCACAGTGCTCACTCAGGGCGTGGGAACATGCCCACAGTAGTTTCTGCTGCCTGCTGGTCATTGCTGCAGCTCATTGATTCAGGAGCTGTAAGACATTTTCATCAATAGATGTTAGCCTCTGATGGTAGAAACACTTAACCTGTATTTAACTTAATCAAGGTACGTTCTAAAGGTAATTCAGGGTTTTGGCTGCCTACATATACCAGTATACAGCAGAGGTGGTTTTATTTTTATAGTCACCAGTGCAGTGATTATAAATGAGCATTTACGGGTGTGGTTATTGTCACCTATGATTCAACCTCCCAAGACATGCCTGTATGACTCCATTAACTCAAGTGGGTATGTAGGCAATCATCTAGGAAACAGATGCTTTGGCTATGGAGCCTGTTATTTTGATTTTTGAGATATAAGTAAAGGCTCATATTTTTTTACCCTTGAAGAGTTGAGGAAAAAATGGAGACAGGTGACGGGAGAAGCATATAAAGAAAGGAATTTGTATTGCCTTTTTGACATTCCTTAACCCAGCACAGTAGTGAGCAATTGATCAGATTATTGCCTATCAGTTTTCACACTGATAGAGAGAGGCTGCATATCGATGACACCATCAGGTGACAAATTTCCACATGTATCAATAAAAAATTAAATGAAAAAGCAATGACTGAGGCAGGTAGTTTTAAATCCTTTTAATATTTGTATGCCATGGTTTTAAGTAATTCAGATAGCTGTATTTGTTTTTATAAATACAAGCTTTATCTCATCTGTTTGTTACTTTCAATTGCTTTTTGGATCATTTCTATTATTTCCCTTCATGGTAGAAGGGGAACATCTCAGAAGTGCCTCCTTGACCTTTGTAAATCCCTTGTTTTCCAGCAGCACAGTGTGGCTGTGTCTATGGAATGAAATGGGACCCCTTGACCAGGCACATATCAGTACTTTTCCCTACTTCTTCCTACTCTGCAGCCCACAGCACCCTGCTCTCAAAAGCGGAGACCTGCCGCTCACCAGCTTCACCGTCATCCTGCCCTTATTCTGCCACATATTTTCTTTTAACCCGTTCTACCTTCTACCCCAGATAGTTCTTGCTTACTGACCAGGTTTCTGTGTTGAGGTTTCCTGCTACCAGCACTCCAAGACCTCTGCACCTGACACATCTTCTTCAGGGAATGGTGATGGACCTGTGCTCCTCGGAGCTGCTTTTCTGGGCTCATATTTTCCCTAAATCCCTCTCTCCTCCTGGGCTCCATCTACGTAGTCTCTAAACCATTCTTAATTCAGGACCTGCACTCACTGGTTGGGCAGATGATTTTCTGCCTTAATGGCTCGTTTTCCCAAAGGCAGCAGGCTGCAGTCTGCAAAATTAAAATTACTCTGTCTCCAGTGGTGGCACAAACCACCATGTCATAAGGATTAATACAGTATGGAGGCTAGGACTTGGGAAAACTCAGTTCAGACTTAGAAAAGATGCTTCATTATGTATTCATTATGTAACAAGAGGGTGGTGAGTTTGGGTTTTGGTTTTTTTTTTTTTTTTGGATCTATAGGTCCCCTCAGGTACACCTGGATCACATAATAAATAACAGTCCTTCCGTAATAGCTTTTAGTGTGAAGAGTCAATGTACCTTACATCGAAAGGTACAATGAAAGAGGTCATGGAAGTTCATTTTTCAACGAAAGCTATTTAGAAAGTCTGATGCTGGACACACTATCAGCTGATGCCTGGATTAACTGAGTTCATTAAGTAACATTTAACCAACGCTTTGCACTGATTAATCATATACTCTTCTTGCCAACTCCTTGTGAAATACCAGATAGACTGTGCAGTGTGTCTTATTAGCTCTTATTTAGACTTTGTTTTACCTCCAGCAGCTTCTGTCATCTGAGCTACTGAACACTTACAGAATGTATTGTACTGTACCCCATGGGGACCTCTGTTCACCTTTTGCCTTGGCACTACTGGGAGATTTACTTAACTCTATTTCAAAGTCACATAGGAGGAAGGCAGGGATACATACCCAGATTTTTTTTGTTGTTGTTGTTAACTGACAATTTTTCATTGAAGAGTCATATATTTCATACCCCTTAAATGGGGAAATTAAATCATAGTTGATGTTCTCCTTGCCCACTATTCCAAATGATTTTAAGCCAAAGAATAGGGGACATCTTTCATGTTTATGAGAGAGAGAATATACTAGGCACTGTCATTTCCAGTGACAGTGACATGTATAGGAGAAGATGAGGATGGAATGAACCACTTTTCACACTTAAGGGAGGCAGGGATGAGAACTGCAGCAGAAAAGTCTTTACATGGGCCCTGTTCACCCAGAGGTCCCATGCATGAAACCTGTAGTGGGGAAGAACTGGAAGAGCTTGTTACAGGCTTTGGTTTCGGGATGGGGCGAGGGAAATCAAGACCCGAATACAGACAGCTGCCACAGAAAAGAATGGTCACCGTGGGTGCTGAATCAATCCCTATCAAACATTAAATGAAACTCAAATACAAATACAGCTTAGAAAATCTTACTTCAGCGTGAAGTACACACATACTGCTTTAATCAAGTGAACTCTGACTTTGGTTCATTGAAAAGTTCATCTTTCACGTTACCTCCGAAGACATCGCTGCTTGTGTCCTGCCAGGAAAGTACTGTGGGTTTGTGTGCTACCCAGGTACTGCTTGTGAGTTCATGCAAGTTCTTGTTCCTCGTGGGATGCAGGTCATGAACGTTGCATCAGTTCACCATTTGCTGCCAGAGCATTTCATGGCTGATTACCACTGTGATGAGAATCTCCCCTCGACCCTGCAAGTTCTCCTGTTCCCTCTGTCACCATGTGGCTGGTGTAGTCCTCACACAGAAAAGACTTGGGGTCTTTGGCCAACGCAACCACAGGTCCTCCCTGTCTCACCTGTCTCTGTCCTTCTAGCCCACAGCCCCAGCGCATACTCATCAGGTTGGCACTGACTTCTGCAGAGAAAGGTCCCTCCCAGGCAGTGCCCTCCACGTTCTCCTGGGCTCGCTGCCCTTCTCATGATTCGTAGTATGCTAAACACATCTCCCTCAGTTTCTTCCATTTTCTGACACAGCTCTTCTTTCTTAAGTTGTTCTACATTTCCTTGGTTACCATTTGGAGTAGGGAGACATGCTTTACACTGCACTTGCTGTCTTTTGACATGGCCAGGAGAAGAGCCAGACTGACAAATATTAACACCTGTAAACCTGAAGTTAAAAGGCTGCTGGTTTCTGGAATTTCTCAATTCAAAAACTAGCCTCTCAAACAGTAAGAAAACTTGTAAATCCATCTGTGGGAACTTGCCTGGAAGACTAGGCTGAGAGAAGAATAGCCAATGGTGTGTTCTTCTGCAGACATCTGTCTTGTATCACACTAGGAGTTTCTTGATGATATTGAGGAAATTGCTGTAGCCTGACTTTCTACCAGTCAACAGGGAGATTGTGTCAGCTCGGTAAAGAATCCTCCTCCACCACCATCCTCCTGCTACAACAGTCCAGCGCTGACTGTGCCACTGTGGTGGGGCCACTTTTTAGAACTGTTCCATTTCTCTGATTTCCTCCTTTAACTTCCCAAACCACTCTGAGCTTCTTTCTCTGGCAGGACTGGAAGGCGTAGTGAAGGCAAACATTATATCATTTGGTACAGCATCAGATATTTTTTTCTTCTCATTTTAAATACATGATTTCTCATCCATTTTTTTCCTTATCACTGTAGTTACTCGATATCACGAAGTTTAGCCAAAGGTTTTGGTACTTGATGGTTGCTGAATTTTTCTTTAATTTTAGATTGTCTGTTGGTTAATTTTCCCATCATCATTTTTCTTTATGATATGCACTCTTTTCAGAACATACAGACTATCAGCAAGTTACAGGTTTTCGTGATCTTTTGCAGTGATGCTATGCAACTTTTCAAAGTAGCTGAAGGACTGTAGTTAAGGCTCTATCCTGAGTTTCAGCAGGTCTGTGTTCAGGTCCTGTTTGTACTGCAGATTCCCTGCTCAGCCTTTGAAAAGGAGTGCTGGGCACTCTGCCCCATGATGATGGTGTTACAGTTGGGGACACCTGATAAAGTTGCCCCTTTGCTTTTTTATCTCCCAGGGCATGGACATTTCAGAGGACCTGCTGTACACTGTGGTATTCTGCAGCTGGTTCAGGGGCAGCTGCACTGCCCATGCAGTTAGCTGTGAGCAGCAATCTCAGGAGCCTGGCTAAGCTCAGACATTTTATTTGAAATTTGTCAGCCTTCACTTCTGTGCCTCTCTCTACCATGTATAGCACTGGGACTGACTTTTCCCATTTCCTGACGTTTTTCTGCTTGGCTTAGTGAAGCACTTTTTGCTTAGTGCTGACCGTAGTCCTGAGCTAAGTATCTTGGTTGTATTCAAAGATGATGGGATATAGCAGCAACATAGTGGTTTACTGTTGGTGGAGTCACAGTACAGGTCACAGGGAGGCTGTTATCAGCCTTATCTCCTTGCTCCTTTTGACACTAAACAAGCAATTTGCCATGTGTGGCAAATGACTGATGAACTTCATTGACTTCAACCTTTTTTCAGCTGAGTTACGTTTTGGGTCTAGTGAGTTCATAGGCAAATATTTAACCAATGTTTTTGAGCTAGCTGGTCAAATGTAATTTCTGTGATCTGAAAACTAATGATGTAATTTGTTTCTTATCTCCAGTACTGCCTGGGTAGCATGCCACAAATATGGGTGTTACACAAATTATTGAATGCTGAAGTTATCACTGAACCTTAGTATCTGCTGATCACGGCAGATCCTTTGTCAAACTTCTGTCAGAAATAAGGCAGAGGTCGATACTGTGATTCTCTACAAGGCACTAAGGAAAGTCCTATCTGAAAGTAGAAAGAGTTTAGTAGCTGAGATGTTGACATTCACAGCAGAACCAGCAAGATGATTTCCACAGGCTACTTTGCTAACTTGCTCAACGATAAGGTTCAGTGAAATGTCACGTTATAATCTAAGGACATATGAGCCTAAGGATGGATGTACTGGATCACGACAATAGTCAAGCCAGCCCAGAATCCTGTCAAACAGTGGGTTAAAAATTAATTCCCAAGGAACAGAATAAAAGCATGGCAACCGCAGAGGGATATGCTTTCAGACTGCTCCAGCCTCCAGCGGTTCCTGAGCCATCAGTGGTATCTTTGTGTTTGATTACCCTCAATGGATTTTTCTCCCATAAATGTGCCCAGTTACTTTTTTGGATATTACAACTTGAAAAATTGTGTTCCACAGCTCAAGGGCATGGTGTGTGAAAAACTACCTTATTTTGTCTGTTTAGAACCTGCCAATTGCTACTTTAGTGCTCTACACCTCTATACTGGAAGAGAATATGAGCAGTTGTTCCACTATTACATTCTCCAAACCCATCAGTTTCACAGATGTCTGCTACATCCACATCATTCATATCTTCCATCTGTGAGAGACCTAGTCCATTTAACCAGTCCTTCCAGATTTTAAGTCATCTTAAATACCTTATGCTAAGGCTTTTCAAGGTCTACTCTATCCTTTTGGAATCACAGCTTCACCTGGAATTCCAGGTAAAGGTGCACCACAGGCTTGTATAATGGTGTAAAGAGGTGCCCTTTTTGTTCTCTACAGCTTTTTTAGTAATGCCAAGTGTTAGGTTTGCTTTTTGGAGCATCCTATTTGGGATAGAGCCCCCTTAATATCCAGCCTATGATGGAGGAAAAAATGAAAATAAAAACTTTGACATGGTCTCCTCTTCCTAGACCTCAATCTGCCAAAGAACAAAGGGTACGGGACATTCTCTAGAAGTGCTGGCAGATTTCCAGGCTTTATCAGTGCAAACCTCTTGCATTTGTCTGTCCAGGGGCTGCCTTCCACAGCAGCAAGAAAGGCAGATTGCCACGGCGCAGTCCTTTTGTTTCTCCTAGTCACCTCCCAGCCTTCTTCTAGCAAAAAGAAAAGGTACAGATGTTTTGTCCTTGCAAAGGCTAAGGAAAGATGGGACATTTGGCCTATCTAAAGACATGCTAACACTGATAATCTTGCAATTTGATCTACATCTTGATGAGATTAGGAAGACCTTTCAATACCAAAAACTTTTGTAACATCCCTACTTATTAAAAAACTCATAACAGCCAGTAAGAATATGCAAAGATCAGACCCTACAGCATCATTTCGAAGATTTGTCAGTGCAGAATTCAAGCTGATGTCAGAGTCTACAATGAGATTCACCTCACATTGCATGACAACTTTGATATTGACTCTGTCAATTCAGGAATAAATGTATGTGGAGCAAGAGTGGTCACCATTTTTTATGCTAATATTATATCCACCATGATACCGACTCTCCTTGAGTTTTGCAGAAACCCTTCCTGCTTTCTGGCATAGAAGAAGACAGTGTTAGCAGGACCTGGCATGTTCTGAGAGACTGTTTCAGAACAGGAGTTACCTGGTACTTTGTGTGTGCATGAGAATAAACCAAAAGACTATATGTCACTGGGTATGCAAAGACATAGAGGTTTATATTCCTCGACAGACCCTGCTGAAATTGCTTCTCTGAACACTGAAGGAGGAAAGAAAGAAGATGAGTCAGCCTTCAGGGCAGAGAAAAAGGCTGACAAAGGGAAAAAAACCAAAAAGGTGCTGTATCCTGTAAGGAAATCTATAAACGTCTCATGTTACCCGGTTTCTTAGCAGTAAGGAAGAAATAGGAATACTGTACAACCAGTCTTCTCTGCCCATTTCTTTCCGTACTAAAGCACATCAGACATATAGTTCTGTCTCAGGGGTGAGAAAGAATTCAAAAGCTGGGTATCTTAAAGTGTAGGTACAAGTATTACCCAGCCTTCACAAAGTGCTTGACTGGAGCAGATAGCCCAGGTGATTTTTGAAAGACGTTGGAGCTTAGATGGTGAATACAATAGAATAGAATAGAATAGAATAGAATAGAATAGAATAGAATAGAATAGAATAGAATAGAATAGAATAGTATTTTCAGTTGGAAGAGACCTACAATGATCACCTAGTCCCCCTGCCTGACCACTTCAGGACTGACCAAAAAGTAAAGCATGTTATTAAGGGCATTGATGCTAGAAATTTGATTGCATATCCCTGTCTCTCAACTTACCATACAACATTGCACTGCCTGGGGCTCCGGGGTAAAGCTGTCCTTTTCAGAAGCTGGCTCTGGTTTCTGTGTGTGGTATGTATGTAATTGTGTAAGGGTCTCCCTTCGATACCCATCACACTCCCCAGTGCATGATTAGCCAGGTGGTGTATATTCTGATGTTTAAATATTTACAGCCAGATAGCTTCCTTTGATGGGCAATATTGCTGAACGTTGATCCTGAATATTAAAAGGAACAAATATTGACAATCATTACTTTTATTTGTATCTGGAAGCCAGGGAATAGACACTGGTTAATAGCCTGTGCCCAGCTTTCCACTGTGGAAACTCTGGATCCCTCTCCAGCAGGATGAGGGAGAGATATGGAAGAGCAAATATGAGAAAAAACTCCTGGGTCAAGATAAAGACAGTTAAGGAAAGAGAAGGGAAAAAATTAATAAGTTATTGATAATAGATAATATTAATGGTGAAATGATAATAATTAATATTATTAATTATTTGTTAAATATTAATAAATTAATAAGCAAAGACTTACACCAGAAGACTGATGACCAGACAGTCTCTGAGAAATAACTACATTGGGAAGACAACTCCCCAGTTTTTATGGCTGAGACACGGATTAACTCTTTGGTCAGTTTTTGCGTCAGTTGTTTCAGCTGTGTCCCCTCCCAACCTCTTGCCCCGCCTCTGCCACTAGCCTGATACCTGGGTTTGGGGACAGAATTGAACAACCAAGGTGGTCTCAATGCTGTGCAAGCAATAGCTAAAACACTGGTATGTTGTCAACACTTTTAGTCACAACTCGAAAACGCAGCACCATGCAGGATGCTGTGAAGGAACCAGATCCAGTACAGCTTTGTAGGATGTGAATACACTTGAAGGGGCTGGTTTGGGCATAAGAAGGTGTCCTTTCTCACAGAACAAATCTGGAGAATAGAAGCAAATGAATTAAGCAATAAGTGCAGGTCCCAGATTAAAAGCTATGGACTAACACAGGATGGGATCCCGGGAGCCAGCCCGTCCATGCCACTGAGCAGACCCAGCAAAGCAACAGCCTCTAGAAGGCATTGAGAGGAAGACCTGGATTTTGAAAGATTGGGTCATGTAGTGGCATCCTATCCTGTCAATCTGAGCTCAAATTCACAAGCGGAGCCAGAGAATGGTGCCATTTCATAACAAGATCAAAGGTCCCAGCATCTGCTTTCATACCACACTGGTAAGAAGGCAGAGTCTTTCAGGTGCTTCTTGTGAACTGTACCAAGATGGGTCTTTCATACTCAAATAGCCTTTCATAGTCAAGTAATTTCTGTCTTTCTGCCATCAGATGTGACCCAAGACCTTTGGCAGTTCAATATCTTTCCACTGAAACTCACGGATCCCTCCAAGCAGTTCCAGCTTTATCCCAACACCAATTTGAAACCCCTCAGGGTTATGTGAACAATTAGATAAAAAATAAAAAAGCCATGTCCAGGTGTGGGAGTGATGCTGTGAGCAAAGCCCTGCTTTTCCAGAACATTAGGCTTCACAGCAGCTGTTGAGCTTCAGGGCTGCCAGTAGGGGAATGCGCCTTATCTGCAAAAGTAAAGGAAAAGAGAATGCAAACAACTTTGGAAAAAAACCCAAGTTCAGTTTTTCCTTGATGACAATAAACCTGACTGTTCTCAGCAATATAATCACCCCTCCAGACACGGCCTAGAAATATCCTTGGTGTGCAGTATTCAGAGCAGCACCCATTGTACCAGGATTTGAGGAATATGTTGCAGATAAAGAACATCATTAGGATCAGGAGAGATGCGCAGGGAATTAGAGTCATCTACCTCAAAACAGATCCCTAGCAGTCAGACATGTAGCCCTGTGTGAATCTCCTGAGGCTCCCTGTCCTGGTTTGAGTTAGAACTCAGTGATTTTACTTTGCAGCTCACTCTCTGCTAAGTCACTGCACTGTCTGAAGTTAACGGCGTATTTCTGCAGACAGGGTCTGCTTCTGGAAGTGACAACACTTGGTGTTCACAGTTAACACCAGGGATTGGTGTGCAGAAAGGCTCTGGCTTGTACTTGCTGCCGTGCAGACCAAGGTCACTGCTAAATCCTGTGTCCCACAGTGGGGGTGCAGTAAGGTAGAGGGTGCTCCTGCGGGGAGGAGCGGACAGGACGGGTGACCCTACACTGACCTACAAGGTATTTCATTTCTGTCACAGGAGAAAACATCGATGTGGTTGTGATTAGGCAGCAATCTAAGATTTATTAATGATGAGGGGTAGATCAAAGGGTTGATTTTGTTGGCACTTAATCACTAACTGATTTAAAATTAACAAGGTGACTCAGTCGAATACGTTACAACCAAGTAGCAACCTAGTTAGAGATTCGATGATGACAAGATTCACAACGACTTACTGCAGACATCCTTTATATATACCTGTGTGTCTGTGTGTATACATGTATGTGTATATGTATGTATGTGCTTATGCTCAGACACAACCACAAAGCACACACACAGACACGCACACATACACCCTCGTGTTAGCGAGGTGGGCTGAAGAGAGGCCAGCCTGTGGGCAAACGTCCCTTCCCGAGTTCAGAGCAAATATTCACAACGCTCCAGCAATCTCCACGACGGTAACTGAGTCTCGAGAGCCCTGACTTGGCCCTGGCCCTTCGTGCAGTTTGTACCTGAGGGGTGTCCCAGCTCAGGGGAGATGCTGGACCCAGCCCGCTGCGGTCCAGGAGAGCTCCAAGGGTCTCACTTTAGGATCGCTGTTTATAGGGTCCGAGATGATTGACTTTCACCAGACATTTTCCCACTCCAGCCCACCTCGGATGCTGAATTATTCTGGTATTTTCTGCCAGTAGCGCAGCCCCAGAACTTGTTGATTTCTGATGTTTGGTATCACCCCCCTGTTGGCCTCGACTGAAGTAAGGATGTACCAGGTTATCGTGGCCCAAGTACAGATGTACCAGGTTATCAGGAGGTAATAATCTCCCAAGTGACAGGGAGAGCAGTACAAGGGCGGGAAAGGGGGCCCAGCACACCAAGGAGCCCCCTTGGTGTTCTGTTTTGCCATCCTTTGCAACCCGTGCCTGACTTACCTTGGGCTGGTTTGCAGCCCAGGGAGCAGGAGAGTGGGGATGGTGGGCGGAGAGAAATCAATTAAGGTCTCAGGTGGGCTTTGAGTGACAGGGAGACCGTACTACCACAGTTCCATAGACATCATATTCGGTATAAAGCTGAGGGATCACAAGGGTCAATCTCTCTTCTTCAATGGCTGGTGTCTGAGGAGGACTCTGTCCATTCTTGCCTTCAATCCCAGTCTGTGCATTCCTGAATCCAGTTCCAGAGTCCAGCTCCTGAATCCAATGCCCACCTGCCTCTGAGTCCATTCTGGGACCCAGGTCATTCCCACAGCATCAGTGGCGACAGTGACATGTTTGCCATTAGGGGGGTTGGGTTCAGTATTGGTATTGTATATATGTGTATATATTTCATGTTATTGCCAGCATTATCCACTGCATTGTCTTTGAACATCAGTGTCACAGATAGGAAACGATCTGACCTTTGTCCATCACAGACAAAAATGATACCCTTTGGCACTGACTCTCGGTCAGAGCAAGTTTGAGAATAATTTCATGTCTCTTTCTTATTACACAGAGATTTCTTTTGGTGCAGAAACAAAATTGGTTTTCTATTCCTTTAATGTTACCATTTCCTTTCTTAAGCTCCAGTTGTTATCAGCTTCCATTCTCTACACCTCTTGTCCTCTTCCCTTGTTTTGTTGTTTTCCTGCTGTCAGGTTTCACCAGGCCTGAGTGAACATTGCTTTAGGACTATTACAGGACTCGCAAAAGTCAAGTTTAGTAACCTTAATAACCAAGGAGTAATTCATGCTCTTGACACTTAAGCAGTATCAAAAAATAAGTACAATTTTGCACCTACTAAATTCCTTTTTCTCAGCTTGCACCTACTTGTCTGTTTTACTGCACTACAGGTTTCCTGAAACCTGAGCTATGCCATTTAGTAATTACGTGTCTAGTTGACGAAAGGCGTGCCTGTTATTCAGACTCCTTCTAATACCTACTTGGTTTTAAGAAGACATCACCACGCAGCCCTGGCCAGCAGCATGCCTGAGTGCTTGCTGAACGTGCAACCTCTTTCACACCCCCTTGTACAGTGATGTTTCCTTGAGGCTTCCCTGACTTGCTCCGGTCGTCTCGCTATAGCTACCGTGTTCAAATGTGCTCCAAGAGAGGATCAGCATCTCCTTACACAAAGGGAATACACAGCCTAATGACTTGTCTCATAATTGGGGCTGAGTGGGAAGTGGGGGAATGGCAGGAGAAGCACATTCGACCCGGGGGGCTGTAGGAGTCTGAGTACAGTGTTCACAGTAGAGCGCTAACACTTTACAGACTCTGTGTAAGATCTACAGACAAGATTTGGCAACAGTGTCCTGGGATCAGCTCTTCGGTCTCAGGTGACTGAATCACCATTCTGCTCTACTTCCCTGCCAGAGACCACACACAGTTCTCACTCTGTCTGGAGGGTTTGGGATTCCTGTGGGGAGGAGGAGAGGGAAGTAGAATATTTCATTTAAGATTTTACATTTATTAAATACTCGGTGTTAATGAAACCAATTATTCTGTTAAGCTCTGTTCAGGGTGCCTTTACCTTTCATGGATCTTCACACCCTCTGTGGATCTTCAGTTAGTTTCTAGAAACATCAGAAAGGAGACTGCAGGTTGTTGCAGGGATTTGTGATCTGGGGACAACCTGTGACAATGCAAATGCTGTAGACAGTATGGTTTCTCTGGTTAAAATACCAGATTAGGACAAGCTGAGTGTATTTCTCAAAATCTGCGTGTGTGACTTGGGTACAATTGCATAGTTTCATTCCAGAAATGGAGGTGAAGTGCCTGGGAAGAACTTGGGCTGATACCCTTTTTCAACCACAACACCTCCCTCCGCTATGCCCAGATACCAGAGGGGCTGGCAGATGTCAATCTATGCATGAGGGCAAACAGCAAGGGTTGAAGCATATGCACAGCAGCTAGGCTCTAAATATTTCTGCCTTTCGAGTTTCTTTGACAGCATTAGAACATGAGTTCTTTAATCCTACATGAATAATTACCCAAAGGAACACAAGCTGGAGGGGTAAAAAATCAGTACACAAGCAAGAAGGATTTAATCTGTAGTTTGTTCATTCTTATCGTGAGCAGATTAATAAGTAATCTCCTATCTCAG
>NW_010395981.1:56228-68683 GCF_000710305.1 Buceros rhinoceros silvestris
GGAATACGCAGCCACTATTGGCTGGTTTCATGCATGCGCTTTGGTATCACAGCGTATAAATAAACATGGATTTACAGGTCCAGTATCAGACTTTTCTGATCCTTGACTTCTCTTCCTCAGCCCATCATGGAGCTCCTGGGAATGACCACTATTTTCTTGCTGGTCTGCATCTCATGCCTTCTTCTCTTTGCCACGTGGAGGAGCACATCGCAAAAAGAGAAGCAGCCTCCTGGTCCCATCCCAATCCCCCTTGTTGGAAACATACTCCAGCTGCGCCCGTGGAAGTTGTCTGAAAGCTTGAAGGAGGTAAGGGACTGTCTCCTTCTTTCCTGTGTTTTCTCCATTGCATATAAAACAAAGTCCAGTCTAGACTGTCTCAGCTTTAATCCACAAGCCTAATTTGCATTGACCAAATGTCAGACTCAGACAGAAACAAAAGGTTTCTCAGAAATACGTGTTTCTGAAGGCTATATATTCAATAATTGCAATTATTGCTATGTATGCAATAATCTATATGTCTAAGTCTAAATATTGCAAGTCTAAGTCTCTATATTTGTGATAATCATACTAATGATTACCCCTGTGCTGACTTCATGGCATCCTGGAGTTTGCAGTGGATTTGCAATCCAGGCACTGATGCTGTTGTAAAATTCACTGTACTCCTCCTGTGCCCAGCTCCTCACCAAACTGGCAACACAGCCTGGCCCTTTTTTGTGAGGACCCTGCTCTGTTTTGCTGCCTCTGCTCCCCAGAAGATAGGTAGGATCTCCTGAGAGCAGAGGTAGCGAGTGAAGGAGTTGAAGCAAAATAGTTTGGAGGTGAGTTGTGTTGTCCATTCCCTCCCCTGGCTGTTGTCAGCCATCCGTCAATAACAACCTGTGTTGCAAGGCCTGGGAGGTGATAGGTGGCGAGACGTCAGCTGGCATGCCTGTTTCTTAGGGGACTGTGAGCCAACAGTGGCAGATTGATGGGAAAGGTGGGTGTTCCTGGGTTCTTCAGAGCAAAGTTGTGGTGATGGCTGACACCATCAGATGCATCATCAGACGCGCACATTCCCATATGAGCTCCTTTTTGCTTTAGTGCTTGTGAACATTGAGAATCATGAGCACCCTCACGCATTCTGCTTTGTTTCAGAGCACTGGGTGATTGAATTTCCCGCCATAAAAAAAAAGGGACCATATCTAGTTTGCTCTTAAAAAGTGAGCATGAGAAGAATTTTTTAGCCAAAAGCAGATGCCTGGGAAAGAATACATGATTAGAGCAAAGATCCCTGCTGATATACTGACCCGAGGTCTGTGGCACAGGAGATTTTAGGGACAATTTTGGTATGCTTTTGTTCAAAACCCCTTTAGGCACTTGCTTCCATAAGAGTGTATAATTGCTTTTTGAGCCCATGTAAACTGTTACTTTCTCCTGTGCCCTGTGGAAAGGCATTCCAGATTGTTTTGCCAGCCCTGTGAAGAACTATTTTCTTTTCTGAGATATGGACTTGACACCTCAACATTTTCATTCATATCCCCTATTTCTTATACAATTCCCTCTTTCTGGAGCTGTAATTCATAGCTGAAAGATCTCTGCACTGCTGCTAATCAATGCCACATCTCAGCAATGCTGGGACAATGGCACATCACCCCTCAGACCGCTTTGCTACAAACTTCTTTTCACATAATATTAACCTTCAGACACATCTGTCTTTGTGTTCTTTCCTACAGCTCAGCAAGAAGTATGGTCCTATCTTCACAGTACAGTTAGGCCCACGAAAAGTTGTGGTGCTGTATGGCTATGAGGTGGTGAAAGAAGCTCTGATTGATCAGGCAGATACATTCAGCGGAAGAGGCAATCTACCATTGCTTTTAAAACTCTTCCAAGGCACAGGTATGTCCCTGGTAATGTTGATGTACAAAGCTGAGGCTTCGAGTGCTCCAGCAACACAGTCGAGAGGGCAGTGGAGGAGGGGATGATGGATTTAATTTACTACTTTTATGCATACAAATTAGCAATAAGAGACTAAAAGCCCAACTCATTCCTTGGACCCTTGGGTAAATTTGACCCGTGGAGAGCCCAGGTTGGCTTCACTGAGTGACCTCCTATTTTCAGCATGCTTCAAATTTTGGCTATAATTTTGTTCATTACATGTGCCTCTAAGATCTTAGATTCATTCTTCCATTTCTGAAAATATTGACAATATACATACAGCTAAGGAACCAGCAAAAGGAAAGTCCACAGCACAACAAAGACATGATAATACAGGCTGTACCAGTGAGGGCCACACTCAAGATTAGGCCCTGAGCTTTTTCACCAGGGCAGTTCCCAGTATGTCATTTATCTAGGTAAATAGTACCTATTCCGTGGTACTATAGTATTAACGGGATTGTCAATCATGACACGCTGAAGGTGCACAGCAGAACATTTCAGCAGTTACATCAGTGGAAAGGCCATGAGCTTGTAGCCAAGATCAATCCAGTACCAGCATTACCTTCTTATTTACAACCTGACATAGTTTTTCTTATTCTGGGAATAAACTTTTTTTATTCAAACTGCTGTGACAAATGGATCTGATATGTCACCTCCAGAATTGCAGAGAAGTTACATTTTTGGACATGTAGCAATTGCAGTATAACTTCACAGAGAGGTGTCTTTGCATGTTGAGTGTTTATTGTGGTAGCTCCCATTCAGGGAAGAAAAAATCCATTTTCTCATAGAAGTCTATTTTTCCTTCCTGTGTCAGGCATTGTGACCAGCAATGGGGAGACCTGGAGGCAGCTCCGACGATTTACACTCACCGCCCTGAGGGATTTTGGTATGGGCAAGAAGAGCATTGAGGCACGAATCCAGGAGGAAGCTCATTTTCTGGTGGAGAGGCTCAGAAACACACACGGTAGGACATGGACTTTGTGCTTGCTGGCACACCCTGCGTATCTGCAATCAGACAATGAGGGGTGTAAGACTGCTTCACAAAATCTGTGACCCAAGAAGTGGGTGTGTGGCTGTTCTTTCTGCTCCATGCTCCAATAAGTGAATTTATGACTGCTGGGAGTGGGTCAGTCAAAGGTTCTGAGGAGGGATGAGTAAGGAGGGATAAACGTAGGAAACGCATTGGAAGGCATCCTTTAACCTGGTCTTCTTAAGTAACAAGACAGGAGGTGTCAAAGGGAATGGCTTGGCCCCAATGCCAAGGGTTTGATGGAATTCAACCATGGAGAAGGGGCTGGGCACTGCCACGCAACCAAACAATGTGCACTTCCAGACCTTGTCTCCTGCAGCATTAAGTAAACAGATCTTAAAGAACTGGACAACTCATTACAGATATTGGGGTTTGAGTCCAGTCCATCTGAACACTAGACAATACCTCCCAGTATTGGGGGAGGGTGGGGAGGGGTGGAGAGAGCATGCAATGGAAATGGGGACTATAAGCTGCTTTTGAGGGCAGGGCATAAGGTAGCCCCCTCGGTTATATTCTGGTAGTACATAAGACAATGTTATTTCTAAGTACTTCCCCTGAGAGCGGCCCAGTGCCAGCCTGGACCACAGGCTTGCTTTCGACAGCCAGCCTTCAATGTGTGGTTATTCTGCAAGGGGGAGAAAAGTAAGTGGATCTAGAAGGATGCTAAGCATCACTGTTTCCCATGAATGACTAGAAAAATTCAGTCTGGCTTCATAGACAAACATTCCTATAACAAATCAGAGAAAACACTCTCACCTGCGTTACTCTTTTCCTTCCACTGGCATGATAATTCTATATTTCCTATGTCCTACTGCAAGCCTCCATCTCTGACTCACCTTGTTATGGCATCTTTTACTGTGTACTAAAAGGCTTTGCAAACATGATATATACAACCAAAAAGTGTAAAGCCATTATTCACTCTTAATGCAAATAACAAATAACTGGGTCTAGTTATCTTATTACTAGGCTCAGCATCTCTGATGAGACATCTGCTGAGTCTTCAATGGCCAGCAAGTCATAAGTCAGGCAGAGAAGGGTGATCCTCAGTGCTGCCAAACTGTCGCTTTCTGACTCCTTGTTTTTCTTTTAGGATTTTGTACCTTTTCATGTTGTTGTTTTTTCTTCTCTTCAAACCTCAAGATGCACCCAGTCACTGTCTGCAATTACACCTTTCCTTTTTTTCTTGGGTCTAATCTCACTTTCTTCTCACTCCGTAGTTTTCTTAGAAGCTTATGCATCTGTGCTATCAAACCTAGACTTTGATCACAGGCATTTCAACACCTAGGAGAGTTATAGACGGTTATACAACTGAGGTTATGCTAGCAGAGTTCATAAACAGGGTGCAAGAACCTAAAGACGTGACTCAGGCAAAGTGTTCATGGTTTCACTGGGTTTCGGTGGGAACCTTTAGCCCATTTCTAATAAACAGCCTATAAGGCAGACAGGCATGTGCCAGCTGAAGAGGAACCAAACCACTCAGACCTGCTGAGAACAGAACAAAAGAGATACTTAAACCATTCAAACGGGGAAATTAATTCACTTCAACTAGAGAAGAATAAATTGGATAAGCCTTGCACCACCCTTTCAAAGGAGTGCAAAATTCTGGGTCTCAAGAGGATTCAAAACTTCCCTGTAGTGTCAGAGAAGAGGATGATGCCTTGGAATACTGAAAGCAAAATACCGTTGGGGTTTTTTTGTTCCAGAGCGACCCTTCCGTCCTAACAACTTCCTAGTCCATGCTGTTTCCAACATCATCTGCTCCATCATCTTTGGGGATAGGTTTGACTATGAGGACAAGAAATTTCTATCTTTAGTTGAGTTGCTAGAAAAAAACAGTAAGCTCCAGAACTCTCCAACAATACAGGTATGTACAGTTTTATTAAATTAATAAATTAGTAAATAATTCTAATATTTTATTAATGAATATTTATTGATGTTATTAATTTTTAATTGGATTTTCCTAAATTTGGAGAAAAATTTTGAAAGCCTAAAAGACAGTTAAATTCCTGTTGTTTTTTCTTACCTTGTGAAATTGCCATTGTATGTCCAAAGAAAGATATCACTGCAAAAGTTGCTCAGGTGAAGTCTATCCTTGAATACAGTGAAACCATAAAAGCATTAATATCTAGTTGAATAATAAAGACCTGTTCCAAAAGAGTTTAACTGACCCATTTTCATACTTACATTTAGGGGACATTTTATTGTATCCACATTAATCAGAATGTACTTTTCATCATTTTATTTTTACAGTTATACAATTTCCTCCCGACCATCATGGAGTATTTACCAGGGGGTCATCAAAAATTAATAGGAAATGTTGAAAAAATTAATGAATTTATTTCAGAAATCGTATCAGAACACCAGAAAACCCTGGATCTCACTTGTCCTCGAGATTTTATTGATGCTTTCCTTAACAAAATGGAACAGGTAATGTAAGAGCAAGAGATTTACTGGGTTATAAGAAAACCACTGCTTGAATTCCAACTTCTTCTCAATTGCGGCAGGGCACTGGGCTTTTGCTAGTATAGAGGGGGAGTTGCTTTTCTTGCACCTCAACTTCATTTTCTTACCAAGGATTCTGAAACGCAATTCATGGCACTCTCCGGAGTTAGGAAAGCTGAAGACCAATCTGGCTGACGTAATTCAATGCTCCTCCCATATTAAAAAGGGTTCATAATATTACATATTTAGTAAAAGTACCATAAATGCTGGTGCTCTAGTGAGGGAGTGTCATATTTTTGAAAGGACGTTAGATGTGGTTAAAAACATACATTACAGGTTGTCAATGGTTGGCCGAGGTGAGCCAGGTTCGATGACAATAATACCCTTCCCTACCCCACCAGAGATAGGGGAAGGGAGAAAAGAATTAGTGAGACCTCTAAAATGCTTTTTGGAAAACTGAAACAAACTTTAATAACACTACAAACAGATACATATATTAGATACAAAGGAAAAACAGTGAGATATTGAGGGTTTTGGGAAGGTGAGGGTTAACCCATGGTCGGTAGCAACAGCGAACACCGACCTGCGGCGGTGATCCGAGATGGCGGTGGCCACATGTTCTGCCACGTGACTGGAACACAGAAACCCGTGTAGTTACGAATTAGCCAGCAGCGCAAGATAGAGTAGAATTGGAACAATCCTACCAGTCTCTGTCGTGGGTTGAGGCAAAGCAAAAGCAAATGGCTCTCGGGCACGCGGGCAGTCCGGCTCAGCTTGGCGCTTGTGGCGGGGCTCCCAGCAGCGTGCCGAGGTGGCGCAGCAGCTTTTCCTGTGCAGTGGCTCCGGACGGTGAAAGCAGCTCGGTCAGCTCTTGGGCGCGGCGGAAAAGCAGCGACTGGCAGCAGGCCGGCTAAGCGGCTCGGTCCCCATGGCGTGGCTGAAAGCAGCGAGCAGGCAAAAGGCTTAGCTCTGGCGCACGGCTTGGCGGTTTCTGTGGTGACAGAGCGGCTCGGCAGTGGTCCGGGCACGCAGTGGCTTTCTTTTCCGCGGTGCAGCTGCAGCTCTGGGACAAGCGGCATGCGGCGCGGCTCCGGGACGAGCGGGGCTCGGTTTCCAGTGGCTTGGCAGCAGTTCCCTGGCACGAGCGATGGTGGTCCGGGGGATGACAGAGAGATTGCGTAAAGACCGACTCTAGCGCGGGCACGGCGCAGCTTTTAAAGCAACAGCAGTGCAAAAATCGAACAGACCCGCGAAAACTTTTAACCAATGAGGATGCTGCTAACATCACATGGCAGGGAATATGAATACTATTGGTTAGTTTAAAGCAAGCTTCTCCTAAAAAGGAGATCTTTGCTAACCTACCACACAGGTACAGAACTTTTCTTTTTAAACAAGCTGGTTAGCTTTGTCATTCAAAACATTCTGCCAAATCTTCTTCCAGGAGAAAGGGAATCATCACTCAGAATTCACCGTTGACACCTTGATCAGAACCACGCTAGACTTGTTCTTTGCAGGAACGGGAACCACCAGCAACACACTGATATATGGACTTCTGATTCTCCAAAAATACCCAGAGATAGTAGGTAATAGAAAAGGAAATACATAATTGAAAACTTTTTAATAGGTCATGGGATCAGTTTGGACTATTCTTGCCACTAGCACATGTGGCAATGTTCCCCTGACTAAGAAAACTCGTATTTGCAGTGTGTAAATATTTTACTAGTCTTAGTTCTGTTCACAGGAAAGAGATAGTAGTACTTAGTACATTCATACATTCCTGGTGCATTAAAAACAAGTTTTGCTGTAAAATATGGGGATAAGTTTAGGCAAACAGATGGGGGAATTGTCCATTCAACACTTACTTATTTCCTACCAGAGAAAGTTCAAAAGGAGATTGACTGTGTGATTGGCCGAGACCGAAGTCCCTGCATGGCAGATCGGAACCAGATGCCCTACACAGATGCTGTGGTGCATGAAATACAGAGATTCATTGATTTCCTTCCACTTAATGTCCCACATACTGTGATCAAAGACACCAAGTTGAGAGACTACTTTATACCCAAGGTCTGTTCCACTGTGTCTGAGAAACATCACAATCTTTTGAAAACAATCATGTGTTCTATTCATTGTATTGTATTTTATTTTCAAAAACACTGAATTGTGATATAGAATTGGAATAATTTTGTTTGGAAGAGAATTATGGGAGCTACTGAGTCCAACTCCTTGTACTGGGTCAAAAAAAAAAAAAAAGACTTCATCCTCTGTGTGAAGTGAGAGAGAGAGAGCTTTCTACTTTTTTCATGTAAATGTAGCAACTAAAGTTCTAGCTTATTTGGAAGCAGTATTAAATACTCTAATCAGAATCAGATTTCACCATTAGAATTCATTAAAAAACCATCTTTGCCATACCAACGGCACTCATTTTTATTGATTAAATGCTCGTTTTAAACTGGCTAAACTTTGACTACCCTTCTATGCCTTCTACTTCCGAATGCTGCTTTGCTTTAGCATTTTAACTTCTCCCTTTGTTAATTCAGGACACTATGATATTCCCTATGCTGTCTCCTGTCCTACATGATAGCAAGGAATTTCCAAATCCAGAAAAATTTGATCCAGGACATTTTCTGAATGCAAATGGTACTTTTAAAAAGAGTGACTACTTCATGCCATTTTCTGCAGGTAAGAACTTCTTTCTATTTCACATCCTAGACTACTCTCTTCTAGAACCTCTTCGAATATTTAGTGGGTCCATTACCATGGTCTGTACAGTGATGTCTGGTGATCTACTAGGGTCGCTTCTGGACAGCTCTAACCCCTGTACTAGAGTTTCAGCTGACTTCCTTTTTTAACAATCCCAAAAGCTCCTCCAATGCATTCTATAAGAAGAGATGTGTGAGGTGGGACTCAGCCATGCAAACCTTCTCTCTCTCCAAACTTACCATCAAACAGCGGCAGAACATGAGAAACTGAAGCCTTCAAACTGTCTTTGCCCACTGAGCACTCTCCTTGTCCTAGACACCTAGCCCTTAGTTTAATTAATTTGCTTCCCCAAAATGCTGCAGTGCTGCCTGTCTGTTCTGAGATATCTGAACCTTCATGGAACAATGGTTAAAATAAGTTACCAGCAAAATACTCCACTGTCACTTCATTTTTAATTATTTTTTGCTTGCAGGAAAACGCATCTGTGCAGGAGAAGGTCTGGCCCGGATGGAGATATTCATATTTTTAACAGCTATCCTGCAGAACTTCACTTTGAAACCTACTGTGGATCACAAGGACGTTGACATTTCTCCCTTAACTGGCATTCTGGCAAATATACCCCGACCTTACGAGGTCTCCTTCGTTCCACGTTAGCCAAGTGAAGATAGTTGCCAACTCATAAATGCATGAATGCTCTAGTTGAATGAGAGTCATTCCTCCATCTGTTGAGATTGAAACATTCAGATCATTTGCTAGACACTTTATGGAGAGAAAGGTACTTAGAAAAGAAAATTGTATGGTGCTTTTATAATCACCACAGCCACCTCTAAAGAGAGACAGAGTAGGCAATTGCATAGGGAAGGAGACAGCTCCCTGCACAAAAGTGCACAGGCTCTCCTCTGCACCTACCTCACCTAGCTCTGGCTCCTGGCATCCTGACATGTCAGAGCATGCGGACTAGAGCTCTGAGAGCCCTGCTGCTGCTGTTCCTATCACTCAATCCTCTCGGCACAGAAGGAAGAGATGCTTGTACTCCAGGGTTTTCACAGACTCTGCTTGAGGTACTCCTCTCATCTGTATTTTCAGTTTTTCAGACCTATTTGTAAAAGTAAGCATAAAACAGTGAGCTTTTTCTGTTAGAAGATGATCACCTAATGAATTCTTGTCCCATTGCATATTCTTTTCTGTAGTGGGTATGGAATTTATCGATGACTGGGTAGATGGGTCCTCTCCTGTGTGATTATAATGACTGTGTGTGAAATTACAATTTTTTTTATATTGCAGAATAAAGAAGTAGTACACTGAATTGTTTTTCTGAGATCCCAAAACAACATCTCTTAGTGAAAAACCTGCCTCCACAAAGCTTATACTTCCAAATGCCTTTCAAGTCTTGTACTTATCTGACTGTTTCATTTCACTCATTCATATAAAATGTGTTATGGCTTGAAGACTGAGCTGGCCAACGACCTATAAAACTTCCATTCTCAATAACAATGTGGGATAAGGCTGGTCTGACCCTATGACACCTACCAGAAGTCCAGCTGTGGTTACTGAGCTGTCCGTTGTGGCAAAAGAGGACAAGTAAAATAATACTGGAATCACCCCAGTGCCATTTACTAGATGAACAGCAGCTTGCATCTTCTCATTATTTTATGAAGTGAGGAAAGATTACTACAGCAATGTTACGATCAGGGAAAAAAAAAAAAGATAAAAAGAGTTTATGCGAGTTGCCAAGCATCCTACAGATCCTAATTTGATTTCATTCCCTGCAATGTATAATTTATAGTGATTACAGTGAGGACAAAGAGCTGAATCTGTGCTATGTGAAAGAAGACAGCAACTATAATATTACCACAATGGCATTAACTCCTCATGTGAAACAGTCACAACTTCTTTCCTTTCAAAGTATTATTAACAATCTAGACAAACCATGAATCGGTAGCGTGGCATTGAAAAGGCAAAAGCCACAAATGTCACTAATGTGCAAGACTAGGCAGGGCGACACGAATTTTCAGTGGCAACAACGTGACACAATGTCCTGTCGTTTGGCTACATGCAGAAGGGGCTTTCAAACTAGATTAATCCGTTCTGCGCACTGTTGCTATTAGTTCCCAAATACCTCCCGCAGAATATAAGCACCACAGTCAGCTGGGCAAGCATAACAAAGGAAAGAACTAACAAGTCCTGAAACCCACTAAAGCTGTTTCCAAGTGTGGAACTCAGCAAAGCAATCCAGGAGGCAAACAAAAATGTGCTTGAGCATTTTCCCCATAACAGGGCAATAGCACTTGCCTGAGCAACTATCAGGAATTAGCATGACATACATAGATTAATTGCATGTCTGGGCATTAAGGATAGATGAGGGTCAAGGGAGATGGGATGAGTTAGGAGTAGTCAGGTGTAAACTCAAATATCTTTAAATAGTTTTTGAAGAGTGGTTTTGGGGAAAGTGAATACTAGACTCTCACATGCACATATATTACACACCCCTTGCAGGCTGCAGGGAAAAACGCTGAGACATTTGTGACATTCTTCACAAAGAAGCTTCATTTAAAAGGAAAAGTTACGAAAACAGTGGTTTTATCCACAGCTGTCAAGGTTCTTAATGATTCTCCCGGTTACGATTTCAAAGATACACTTTGACCTCTTGTGATGTCAGTGCTCCCCTGATAACTCTAGTCAGCTCTATATGGCCAGCAAGAGACCTAAGAGTTGAAGTGGCTTTGTATCACACAGAATATACTGAGGTTCACCAGCACTCCACTATCCTGAGGGTGAAGGTCTCTACTGGATTAATGATTAACCCTGAAGAACTTCGGTTCTGGGACTAACCTTTGTAAATGGATCTTCTGTTTGGCACACAAATACACCAATGTTGTTTTTCTCACGGATCATAACCGTAACTCACAATGCTGTGAGATACACATGTATCCCCCACTTCTTACTGAGCTGAAAGAACTTACCAAAAAAGAACTCAACTTTTAAGCTACATTCAGTTCCCTCAGGCAAGCTGTTCTTCAGCTGCAGCGTGCTTCCTATGAGAGGCAGAGGAAATGGCCCAGGAAGCAGCTTCCCTGTTTCAGACGTCTTCCTCCATACTGAACAGACAAGGAGGCAGACAATGCAAACCAGCAAGAAAATGATTGTGGCTCCCAGGGGTTCCACTGCAATGTGGAAAGGGGTGTGGGATCAGGAAGGGCTGAAGCTGCGTCCTGGAAGGCTCACTTTATGAAGCCTACAGGAAAAACAACAGTGCAAAGGTAACTAATAGCTGCTCTTGTTTCCTCTGGGTTAAACACACCACTTAGAAAAAATCACACGCTACCAACTTGGATGAACTGCTTTAATTTTTAAGTGTTTGTGACCTTTTTTAAAGTCAACCTTGTCTACTGTAATATCAGGAAGCAGGGACAAACACTAATCATTAACAAATAATGCTTGTCTTCTGCCTATTCCTGTTGCTTAAACGTTTGTCCTCTGATGGGGTGCTGCAAATACAACAATATATTTATCTTTAGGCCATTATGCACACTTGCGATTATCACCCCATTGGATATCTTTTAACATTTCTATTGAACACAGAATTCCACGTTTAAAAGTATACTCCATTCCGGAAGGGCTGTTTTTCAGCTGTTGGACATGTTGCAGTTTCCACTAATGATTTAAGAGCCCATTCTGAAGATTGTGGACATCTCCACAAAGTAGTGCCCTGAAAGTTAAGTTGTATGACTTCAGAACAACCTGCTAGAGCAGCTGGGCAGAACCGTCTTGAGGTGCTGGGGAAAAAAAATCCTCCTCTGGAACTGAACTCTTCTGTTTCTGCTTCAAGAGCTGTATTTGCCACGCTGATTTTCACCCCCTGGTTTGCAGTTGCAGTCCAAATCCTCAAGAGCTGCTTCAGGCCCAAAGCAGTTGCATGGATTGCTTTGATGAGATGCTTTGCCCCTTGACTCTCATCTGTCAGCTCTTCCTTTCCTCTGTTCATTTCTGTGTTCCTCCCTTCAAGCACCTGCTACTTTCTTAGCATACTTGTTGTGGTTTAACCCCAGCTGGCAACTAAGCACCACACAGCTGCTCGTTCACTCCACCCTAACCCAGAAAAAGAAACTTCTGGGGGAGAAATTTGGGGAAAAAAAGTAAAATTTGTGGGTTGAGGTAAAGACAACTTAATAGGACAGAAAAGGAAGGAGAAATAATAATAATAATAAAAAGACTTAGAATATACAAAACAAGTGATGCACAATACAGGTGCTCACCACCTACCAACCAATGCCCGAGCAGTAGCCCCCAGCCAGCTTTCCTCCTAGTTTGTATCCAGAGCATGACATCATATGATAGGGAATATCCCTTTGGCCAGTTTGGGTCAGCT
>NW_010395982.1:0-1016 GCF_000710305.1 Buceros rhinoceros silvestris
GAAAGGCTGAGAGAGTTTGGGTTGTTCAGCCCACAGAAGGATGCTGAAAGCATTTACATGTTAGACTAGGGTGAGATGGTGTCCACCCAGCAGAAGGTCACAGCCACTCTAAAAGCTACACCCGTCACGACTGAAGCAGCTGCCCAGATGGACCTTCAGTGGAGACATGCAGTCACTCAGACATCAGGCTGCAGGGTGTATCCTGCTCTTACATTGGTTCAAGAGGGAGATGCACCCAGGTAGAGGAACTTCTCTGCCTAGTGACAGAGCTCCAAGAGGAGGTGAGCAGGTTGAGGAGCATCAGGGAGTGTGAGAAAGAGAGTGATCATCGGAACAACATCCTGCCTTTCCTGAGGCAGGCCCAGCAGGCACACAAAGTGCACAATATGGAGGACCCCCAGTTCTATCTCCATCAGAGTGAACATAAAACCCAGATCAGAGGGCAATGGCAACAAGTTCCTGCCTGATGCAGGGGGCATATTGCCCCAGCAACACCCCCACCCTGCCAGGCGTCCTTGAATAACAGATATGAGGCCCTGCAAGTGGAGCCAACCAATAATGAGACTGATGACTCACCAAGCACGGAAGTATCACTGGGGCTAAGTCAACCAAAGTCCTGCATAAAAACTACTTCTATAAAGAAAAAGAGATGGGTCATCGTCAGCGGTGACTCCCTTCTGAAGGGAACTAAGGCCCAGTAAGCAGAGCCAACCCACTTCTTAGGGAAGTCTGCTCCCTCCCTGGGGCCCAGGTTAAAGACGTAGCAAGAAAGCTTCCCACCCTGGTACGGCCCACAGAATTCTATCCATTATTGACCTTTCAGGTGGACAATGATGAACTTCAAACAAGAAGTCTGAAGGCAATCAAGAAAGATTTCAGAGCCCTAGGATGACTTGTCAAGAGATCAGGAGCTCAAGCAGTGTTCTCCTCTGTTGGTGTATCTTTCTAGCAGAAATTAGAACTATGAAAATATGCTACTCTCTCTGGGAAACTTAGCAGCCAAAACCCAGCTGCAG
>NW_010395982.1:1197-1411 GCF_000710305.1 Buceros rhinoceros silvestris
TCTTGGTAACAGAGACACTATCCAATCACCATGTAGCTAGTCGGGTGAACAAGAGTCTGTAAATTGAGATGTATTGTGAACAATAAACAGGTCTCACTACACACCATATTGGCGTATGCGTGATTCGTCCCGGTTCCAGCTCGCGGGCCCGCCGTAAAAGAATATAGCACAAATGGCTACATCCTCTAACCCTCAAGTTGCAGGGAATGATGAG
>NW_010395983.1:0-1969 GCF_000710305.1 Buceros rhinoceros silvestris
AGGAGGAGGAGGAGGAGGAGGGCGGGGAGGGGCGGGCCCCAGCAGGACTCCTGGGTCCCTCAGCCCGGGGTGGGGAGGAAGCTCTTGTCCCCGGTGGTGCAGCTTGTTGCATGGGATGGGGATTTGGGGGGACAAAGCAGGGGGCGGCCCCACACCCTCGGCAAGGTGTTTCCCTCCCTGTTTTCCTCCTCCCCATCGCACTGTCGGGGAAAAATCTCCCCAACCACTCGCTCGTGATGGGCATTGTAAGATGTCATGGAATCATAGAATCATAGGATGGTTTGGGCTGGAAGGGACATTTGAAGCTCCTCCAGTCCAAACTCCTGCCATGGGCAGGGACATCTGCAACTAGAGCAGGTTGCCCAGAGCCCCAAGGTCCAACCTGACCTGACATGGTGCCAGGGAATGGTCATCCACAACTTCTCTGAGCATCCCGTGCCAGTGTCTCACCACCCTCAGAATGAAGAATTTATTCCTTATATCTAACGTAAATCCACCCTCTTTCAGCCTGAAACCATTACCCCTTGTCCTATCACTATGCTCCCTCATGAAGGTCCAATTCAGCTTTCCACCACAGCCCCCTTCTTGCTCAAATGCTCTCCCACCCCGCTCTTGGCTGAATTTATCTTCCCCAGTGGAATTTGGGAGATTTCAGTTCCTAAAAGTACTGTGAAATTAAGACAAAAAAGTAAGAAAGAGAAAGTTTTAGAAATTTTATTAACAGAAGCTTTAATGGTTGCAGGCTCAAACCACTGACCAAGCCTCATTTTCTCCTTCTGCTAAGGGTCTGCTCAAGAGATCCATAACAACAGATGTGTTATTTAGGTTTACATCAAGGTTTTAATGTAGCTGCACTTGCGGAGAGATTTCTATAGATTATTACAGATGGGGACAGATGGGTCTGTCCCAGATCCCATGACATTAACCTGGCTTCTTGATAACAGGGTCATCTCTGGCACCCCTGGACAAAGGATCAGGCATCTACTCCTCTCCTAATCTGTTTCATCTTCCGTTGATGGAGACGATAAAAAGAATCCCTATTTGAGAAGCACTTTGAGATCCCTCAAGGAAAAGCCCATTGCAGACGAGCGGGTAGAGCTAAGCAGAGGACAGGTATCAATCGCCATTGAAACACCCCCCAAAACCCTTCAACTTTTGCCTGGTTTTTAGGGTGGGAACAGGTTCAATCATGCCTTGCTGAGCCAGCAAGCTTTTCCTGAGGTTTCTGCCATGACATCCACTTTTTGGCCCACAGACATGCCTGCCAGAGGGTTTCACAAAAAAAACTTGTATTTTCAGCTGTGGTGAGCTTAAATCTGACATTCAGAGGTGAAGGAGTGATTTATTATGCCCCTCAATCCCCCAAGGCGCTCCCATACCCATCTTTTTGAGTCAAACTGGCACCAGCACTTGTTCGCTTCCCGGCTGGCCAAAGGGCTGCCTTCCAGCAGTTGTAGTGGCCTGTTGAAATATGTATAAAAATGGAATATTGCATGAGCCTGCCTGAAGAAAGGGTCTTGCCCAACAGCTCTTGGATAAGACCTCCAAAACGGAGCCCAGAACAGAAATAAATCACCAGTATGACACTGCTGAGTGAAAGGGGAATGGTCTCCTGCCTGTCTGTGTCTCCAGTTGGCTTTAATTGTAATATCTACAAGCAAAGTAAGGATTGAGGTAGCTTTTCGTATTGTAACCACAATAAAAACCTGCAAAAAATTAGACTGCCAAGTTGTGACAGCATGAGATAGGTAGGTTAAAAAATGTTAGTGTGCTGGGACCATCAGCCCTCTGGATCCATCACCTTCCCATTGACCTACACCCACCTTTTCATACATTTTGGGTGCAAATTCTCTAAAACCTGAACATCTTGCTTCATATACTGCAGTGGGCTTGAATCCTTCTGGAAGGATACATTAATAAAATAAATAAAAAGAAATTAATATTAAATTAATGATTATAAAATAATAAA
>NW_010395984.1:0-2713 GCF_000710305.1 Buceros rhinoceros silvestris
CCGGGACAGCCTCCCACAGTTGGCCCAAGCTCTGTGTTGTGTGCTTCAGCTAATTTGGCAGAAACGAGATTGTACGCCCATGTCTTATCTGAATGAACTTTGTAGCACTGCATGGTCTGACAATAAACTAATTTGGTCTTAATCAGCAGGGAAAGATGAGTCTGGAGCAGCTCTGAGGCTGTTCTGCTGCATCAGAAGCTGAACTAAAATCTGGAATCAGGGATCCCTGGTTTTGTTGAGGTTGCATCTCTGCGCAGTTTTGGTATAACAGCTGGCTCAGTATAACAGCACACTCAGTAGCACCAAGGATCTCCAGGCAGAGTGATTGCAGCTCCACCACTTCCCTGTGTCCCTCTTCTGTACAGAGCTGCAGCAACTATGGTCTCAAACCTATGGTAGGAAATTACGAAGCTGTGCATACTCTTCCCCCAGAAAGACTATCTTTGAGACTTTCTGCTGAGAAGCTGGCTTCATGAGTGTCAGCTGGAGCCTGCTCTATCATAAGCAACCTAAAGCAAGGCTGCAAGGCTTGGAAGGCAGTTAGTGCTCTGTGGTCTACAAGGAGGCAGAGACTCTTCCACGTGCTGTGATTTCTGACAGAGGCAAGATTCCACCTCTGAGAGATGGGCAGGTTCCTGACAAGCCCAGAGCACTGATGCTTGCTTCTCTAAGGAGCTGTTCCATTCTCCTCCAGACTCAGTAGCTGCTCCCTCTGTAAGAAGTTCTGTAAGAACTGCCAAGTTTGGACTATTTCTACCCAAAAAATAAAATTTTCACTGCCTTGCTGTATGCACTTTCTCCTTCCACTTCCAGCAGCAGCGAAGTTGGTTTTGCTTTCGTGTTTCCCCAGCATCTCTTCTCAAGCATTTGAAACATGCCAACATTATACTGCTTCTGACATTATACAGACCAAGCAGACACTAACATTTCTCTTGAGCACATGGTGAGTTGATCTTTTTTTAGCTTCCTGTGGAGCTAGTACTGGGAATTACTGGGAAATGGCTGCATAATGAATTTACTGCATTATGAGATATCTACAAAGAAACAAATTGTAATCCTTTAGTGCAACGATTGATTTTCCTTCTTGATCTCCTGCTTTCCAGCCACACAGCCTTTCTATATATGCGACAACTGTATGCAAAAATGATTCCACATCTTGTATCCACTAGGGTGGCAGACACTATTTCCCTCCGTTTTTGCCTTGACAATACAATAATACTAATGTTCCTGAACCACAGCAAGGATAGGAAATAAGATGAGCTCACTTCTCAATTGGGATCAGATGTGGTACTGACCTCAGTGGCTCACCAGTATCAAGCTGTGGGTTGCTTTTATGAGGAGGGCAGGATGCCAGTAAAAAAGTTCTCCACGTGAGTCTTGCTACTTCTGTTGATTTTGCTGGTAGTTATCAACCAAATTATAAGGAAAATATGGGGGCTATGTCTTCTTACTGCAGCTTTATGATTAATTCTGGTATGACTATGAATTCTGTTAACTATCAGCTTCAGGTCATAAACTGATATAACAGGTCAGCCAGGTCCCTGATTTGACCCAGCACTTAAGCACATCCTTGTGTGCTGCATCAGATCAGATGTTCACCAAGGTGAGAAGGACATCTTTGTGGTGGTTGCATATTTTTTCCATTTACAAAAGAGGCATTGTTGTTGGTAGAACCATTTTACACTAGTAGCTTTGCCTCAAGTTCTCCTCTTTCATTTAGCACACAGATCTAGCACAGTTCATGGGCCAGCATCCTGGAGGACTTCGTTCATGCTTCACTCATATGGTGAGATCCTTGAAAAACTAGTAGAGCATGAGGAGGCGTTTTTTTCCACTATGTATGGTCACCGTAAACTACTTAAGAATATTTATTTGTTCCATATATAACAAACACTGGAGAAAAGCTGCCTTTGATAAAGATGTAGCAACCTCGCCCTCAGTCTCCAAATACTTTTTTTGGTTAGGCCCTCTTCCCATTTTCTGAGCCTGCAAGAAGACATCAAGCTTTTGTGAACAATGACATCCTGTGACAAGCAAATCTGTCTCTAAATGAATTTGTAGCCTCTTATCATTAGAATACATTATTCATCTCTCTAATTAAAATCTCAAATCTCACTTTCCCCTCATGTGGAACTATATTCCTATTTACAGTCATTTAAATCCCTTTTGTTTCTACTACAGCCTTTTGGGATTGGTTGTCTAGGCCTGACCACAGGTGAAGATGTACCCTTACTTTATAGACTGATGTTATACTAATCTCCTATTGTACTCATCTTCACATTTATTGAACTTTCAGGATTGTGGCTGCAACAGTGACTTAAGGTCTCAGTGCAGATGTCCTCAGTGAATGCCTGGGTCCTTCTCCTGAGCAGCTTCAGTTAATTTATCTTACAGCTGTCACAATAACTTTGTACCTTATCAAACTGCCTGTTGGTCTGACTTTGTTAGATCTCTCTGAAGTTCTGCCCCTTCATTTCTTATCACGGCTAATCTAAATAACTTCTGTCATCTTCAAATGTTGCCACCTTGTTCACATCTTTTTCCAGATAGTTGTTAAGCAACACCAATACTAAGGAAGTTTCTTGGGGCCCTGGAGTTTAAATATCCTTAAAGCTCAGATATGTCCGAGACGCAATGTTGTGGTTTTGGCACAGACCTCAAGGGCTTGTAAAGCCCGTGGAGTACATGGCTGTAACGTACTCACTGGCATTCC
>NW_010395984.1:2805-13268 GCF_000710305.1 Buceros rhinoceros silvestris
ATTAAACTGTACCCAGCTTCTCTGCTTTCCTGTCTGAAATCCTTGTTGTCATCAGTAACAGAACTACAAAATGATTTACTGCTCCTTCAGGAGGGTCATCTAGCTTGCTTCATTTTTCCTGGAAAGTATTATTTGTTTTTTCTCTGAGTGATTCCTATCAAATATTACAGGGACACTTTCTAGTACACAAATGCCCTATGGGTGTCACTGTTTTTCCTCCTTTTAGGTTAAGCTTCTGGTGAAAAATGCTTTTTCTCTGGTGAAGTCTAACTACTTTTGCTGTGTTTTGTTTCTATCCACTGTCCAATTTCACACCTTGTTTCAGCCCAGCTTATTTTACCCCAGGTTTATTTACACTGCCATGGTGGTGGGAGTTAGATATTTCTTTCTTACTTGCCTTCTTGCTTGCTTTTCTGCTTTCTTGCTTGCTTGCTTCATTCGTTGTATCTTGTTTGCTGTACCTGTTCAAATTAGATCCTTGTGTCTTCTCCCAGCTTGAAGATAACGGTTCACATTGTCAACTAAGTCAGTTTACTGGTCCAGTTTACGCTGACTGGGAAGAGGTGGTTTCTTACAGTAGCCGCAGAACTCCCTCTGCCGGTGTCAAATGGGCAAAGCTTCCAGCTCTTAACCTTCATTTTGCTTGGCTCTATGTCTTGAACACTGAAATCAGAGTACCTGCTCTTCTGAAAGCCAGGTCGGCGTTTTGGCAAGTTGTGCTTGCTCCTTCAATCAATAGCCCATTTCTAAAGAGTAGTTAAATTTTCAAAATGTGCACTTAGGGGCTGCACTATAACTTCCCTCATGGCCAAGTATTCCATCCCAAAAAAGCTCAGAAAGCTGCAGGACTGTCATACCCCACTGCAGTTTTCTCTTCCTCAGACAGCTCTACTCATTTCGGGGATTTTTACAGGTTTCTTACTTGCTTTGTCTCTGCTTTGTTCTAGGAGTTCTCTTGAAGCTCATAGCTAACCTATCAATGTAAAGTCACAAAAAATCACTTCAGGTTTTTGCTGGCTTTTTCTAGCTCATCATGTTCCAGCTTTCGCATGGCCTAGCTTACAATCACCAGCAACACATTCTTCACCATGATCTGAAACTCAAGAACTTGCTCATCAGTTGCCTTGGTGAGCTCAAATTAGCCACTTTGGTGAGTGGCAGTTTGGATACTGCTAATATATCTGCTCAGACCGATGCTTTAGGATGCATGTAGCTCTATATCCACAGACAATTAAGGCATAAAAGCAAAACTTCTTACCGAACTTCAGGAAACTACTTCTGCAGTCAGTCCAGCCTTTCTTGCCTTTATACTGATAGGGAGTACACCTCATTTAAGTCAGAGCAATTACTGCCACATAAAACTGGTTGAGAATCAACCTCTCTCTCTCCAGAAAGTAAGAGCTGACTGCAATGCGCTGAACCAAAAGACTTTCTTGGCATTGTTTTAGGATGGCTGCTTCAGTCACAAATGATGAAGCCCTGCAAAACACAGCATATTGCTTGATCTGATCTGCCTCAGAGGTACATTCCAGACACACTTTCCTTGTCAATTACTTGTAAACTGCATTGGGGTTGCTCATGTTTAGATATCCAAGAGAAAATAATGTCTTCTTTCCAATTATTATCATGTATGCATTGCACAGGTAGAAGGAGTGTCCTAAAACAGCAGTCTTTTGGTTTTTTGGGTTTTTTGCAGGCCTTGCTCATGCCAAGTGCATCCCCTGAGAGACATACACCTCTGAGATGGTGACACTCTGGTACCATCCTCCTGACATGTTGCTTGGAGCTACAGATTATTCTGCTGGTCTAGATATCTGGTACCAACCAATTTCAAAACATCTGGGTTCCCTTGGGAAAAATCATCTTTATTTGAATTAAATTAAGTCAACCTAGTTGCAGCAGATACAGTCATAAGTAAAGGAATTAACACCTGTGAGCAGAAAATGTGAGCAATGGGGGGCTTTGTACTGCTGGGTTCACAGAAGTTTTTGGGAATTATGTCACTACATCTTAGCTATGGATTTATATAAACCTCCTCTGATAATATTTACGAGATATGTATATTTCATTTGGTAACATTTATGAAGCATTTTTAGGTCTTGCAACAGAACATCTTTTCTTGATGCACTTATTTTTTTCCATCTATGTGGTTACCTGAGTCAGTGGTGGCTCTCTGCAGCAATGGCTTTGTGAAGAAACAATGGATCCAGTCACAACTGCACCAACAGTGACTTTGGCCTTGGTAAGGAAAGGTGGTATTAAAGAGTTTCTGAAAGGGTCTGGAGTTAGAAAGGTTCCTGAGATTTTAGTTATTTCTGCAAAACTTTCTCCTTCTCAAAGAACATGTTTCAGATGCACTCTGCATGTCACATAGGAGAAGGGCTGTGTTCTGTTAAAGCCTTATTACCTTATGAGCTCTATCCCAAAATCTTAATGGGGCTGGAGGTCACAGGAAACAAGCCACACATTAGCAGTGCTGAAGGGAGAGGGATCTCTGAGAACAGGCAGAAAGCTGGAAAGGATGAGGACTTCACAGGACTTCCACTGGCCCCTTTGGGCTGGCCTTGATATGTGGCTGGACCTTCTGGCTCACTTGTGCATGAGCCTGATCCCACTTCCAGCAATACAGCCCTGACTTACTTATGGACAACATGCAGCTCATGAAGCTGCAAGAGACCACCCTTACACTGGGCAACTTTAAAACCGTAGACAGTATTGCTGCTTCACTGTTTCTTCAGACCAGTTAATTTTCTGCCTGTGCCTGTCACACCGGGACTTTTCTTAACTGCTCTGCTGAGTCAAAGGTTGAGGAAGGGTGGGAGCACAGCAGACTGAAGAATGTGCAAGAAGAGGGTTGAGTAAGTTTTGCTCCAGGTCTTCTCAGGCTGTATCCCCTCCACAGATGTGTGGCTTATCAGAGCCTCAGATGGCCTAAGTCTAGAGGGCAGGTCAAGAAAACAGGGGGGTTTCATTTGTTCACTTCCGTAGGCCTGCTGCTAATTTAATGGCTTAAAGATTTCTCCAAGCAGGAAAACCTTACTAACTTGTAATGGCTTCCAGCTGATAAATAGTCACACCTTCTCTCCCCCACTACCTGTCACCTCACCCCTCCAGACAGTCTCTCAGGAATGACTGATGAGTTTGAAGAAGATGCCTGCCAAGCAGGTTGGAGGGTTTGTAGTAGGCAGATGCTGGTGTAAGCCTGTTGTTTTTTTCCCTGAAAGTTGTCCCCTGTCTAAAGCCCTGGCTGTGCACAGAAAGACTGGCATTTCTGCCTATGCAAAACCAATGTCCCCACTACATAACTCTGCCCTAGTGTAAGGAATAGCAACAGAGCAGTGATATACAAAGATTACATTCAGCACTGACCAGCTCTGACAGCACAGTACTCTCAGTCCTGCTCAACTACATTCACACTATAGGCACCTTTGTTATAATGCCTCCTTATAATAACAACATTCAAAGTGTTTGCCCTAAAGAAAGATGTCATGCTGAGAGAATAGAGAGTACTTCAGTGAGCTCTATTCAGTAACTTCCTCTAACAAGGGTCATTTATTATCCTGATGTACGCTGCATTTAAGTTCAATTTTTGTCTATTAGAAAATAATGTGAATTCACACAGATGTTACTTGTCTATTGGAAAGAAAGGAAAAAAAATCCTATGTCTTTTGGATGCTGCACTTTACATGAAGGCAGGTCAGAAAGCCCTTGGTAATGGCATGAGACTGTGGGTGTTAAAGCCTTGGTTTAAAGAAACCAATTACAATAAAATAAAACATGGCAATTCATGCATAGTGTGCTTGAGCAGCAATACTGTCAGTGGGAGGCACACGGGAAGTGAATGAGGCCTTGAACAGATGAAGAAAGAGATGTAGAAGGAGACTCACTCACTGTTGGACTAACTAGAAAAGGTGCTTTAATCTCTCTGTATCTTTTTTCTCTCTTTCTTCCTCACTATCTCTTCAGGACTTTAGAAGATTCAATTAAGGCGTTTCAGGGAGACTAACATTTCAGAGAGATTACACTGCATATCAGAATCTTTTTTTTAAACACCAAGTGCTTTGTGCATGTGCTGCACTATTAGCTGCTAACATCATGAGTGCTTTAAGTTATGTCTTCTCTTCAGTCAGGCTTTCCTTGTATAATCTTCCATTTAAAAAAAAATGACAAGAATCTTCCCAGGTAGATTAATGTAGAATAGGAATTCCTGTGCCGTCATTTAATGTGGACCTGCCAGGCTCACTACAACCTCTCCCCAGCCTGGTTTGCTTTGTCCCACTATGCCAAGCTGCAAGATACAGGCTAAGAGCTCCACTGTACAGACCATGCTCGGTGAGGAACAAGAGAAAGGATATATTTCCGGTTAAATATAAAATTGCAGTCTCTCAATGCCAGAAAAAATGGTGGAGAGGGAGCTCTGGGATGATGCAGAGATATCTTAGATCTCAATCCTGATGAATTCGGCAGCACTACAGGCTGAGGAGTAGGTGCAATGTTCAAACCTGCCTCAGGTTTTAACGGCAGATGAACCCTGCTGTCTGAATCAGCTCTGTTTATGTTCATTAAATATCCCTATAGCCAGTTATACCTCTCCTATTACTTTAGCAGTAGCAGTCACTGTCTTGATTTGTGTGCATATCTGGCACATGCTGACACATCATGTCTAAGGCCTCTTCCCAAAAGACTCCTCCCTCCTCCCTAGCTCTTCCCAAGGGAGCTATATGGAACTGAGAGCCTTTGAGAAACTTGTAGACTGACTTGACAAGGCAAGAGAATCTTGGAAATTAATATCAGAGGGGCAAGAAGGAAAAGGGGGAAAACTGAAACAACACTAAGTCTGAATCTTTAGAAATATTTAAAGGTCAATGTTTTGGAAAAATCCTCATTAACAGAAGGATGTTCATAATGCTATCAGAACAGTAGACTAAATGCCTCATCTCGGAAGGAAAGTTGAGGCCCTATTGAAAGGCTAATCCAAAGTCCTACTTTAACAGATAGACAGAAATACCTGGGTAAAGAAGGAGGTGCCCACACATCAGTTGTTCCAGGTACTCATGGTCTTTTTTTTGTAAAGAAACACATATTTCATCTGGAAACACAGAGAGATAGAAACAGTCACAATTGCCACTGATGAATCAGTACAGTACCAAGCAGGCATTAAAGGCAGCTGGTCAGCTGAATCTTGCTATGGGAAATAAAAAGCCCTTTCTTCCCAGCAGTTGTGGTTGCTCTGATAGTTTTGTCTTTATTAGAGACACTGAGCTTTTAAGACTTCCAGAGATAATGGGAATAAACTAGGAATACAAAAGAGAGCTCTTCCAGAAGGTGCATTTAATGCACAAGTTATTCCTCTCCTCAAAATGACGGCTTGCCCATGAGTGAAAAGATTGTTTCAGTCGATTTGAATTTTTTAACTCATTGCTCATGAGTAATTCTTAGCAAATGCTAGTTATCTAGGAAAAAAAAACCCAGCTCTCTCGTTCTTACTTCCATTTATTGCTCTGTCTGGATTACAAGCCTACTCAACAATAACAGAAACCATAGCAGATCTGATTTTCTGTCTGCTATGAACTCTGTTGCCTTAGACATTTTCAGCAAAGCAGTTAGGTCACAAGGACCACCTTTATAGGGCATTTTCACTGTTACTAGCCCCTTTTCCTTAGTAACTGCTGTATACCTCCAGCTGTGTCCCCAAATCCTCAGTGTCTTAAATTCAGTTTAGGAAACAGCCCAGCCAGCACTGTTCATTAGAAAGGATCTCTGTAGAAGGTCAAGTTGCACTTGTCTTTTTTGGGGGCTGTACTGGACCCACAAGAAGTTTCTGCCATTGCCAGTGTAATGGCCATTTCTAGCTAGGTTATCAGAACCCAAACTGTGAGTAAACATCAGGATCGTTTGCTCCAAAACTGGATAGATCTGATTCTCTTCTCCCTACAGACCAAAGGTACCTAAATTGCTTTGACCATATACAGTTAAACTTGTGCAATGGAACTAATGGATTACAGCAGACCCTGTGGTTGCAATATAGGAATGTACATCACCTGTGAAAACAGAGGGTTGGTATGACACTGGTCTCAGTAGAATCAATATGTGGGCTCCAAAATAATATCTAGTCAGGTGGCAGTGCTGTGAAAACACAAAAAAATCTGTGTCACAAAAGCTGTGGGCTGTTTCATGGCAGCAAGGTCCTGTAGGGGCAAGTAAGGAGCTAAGACATGAAATGTGGGTACAGATTTGGGTCTAAGGGAAAGTGCAACAGAGATGTTTGTGAAAACAGCATTAGGTACAGATCTGCAAACAGGCTTGGCATCACCTGATGTTTAAGGATGACCAAAACAAATACTGCAGATGAGTTGCAGATGAGCTGGGTGGGAAAATCATCAACAGTATTGCAAAAACGAGGTGCAAGGGATAACACAACAGTACAGATGACCAGAAGAGATTATTACTAGTCATTGCTCAGCAAGTGAAAATAATACTTTCAGAGCCTATTACACAAAATCGGGTTTTCAACATTAGAGCTTAAATGACTCAAATTTGCTATAACCAAAGAAGGTTGAGATTGAAATCTGAAGAGTTGTGATGGGGTTAGTGAAAAGACAGGAAACCTAGAAAAAGTTTGGAGGAAAATGATTAAAAAGTGAGCAGAGTTTTACACCATACAATAAGAGATGGAAATCCTTGCAAATAGGTAAGGCTACCCTGTCCACGATGACCTCATCATTATTGCCAGCGGAACTAATCCACCTTAGTAAAATCAAGCATTTTTTGCAGGGCTTGGTAGGGGTTTTTTTTATGCTGGCTGGTTTGATTTGGCACAAAGGCAGGGCAGGAGGTGGCATAAAAATGAGACTACTTTCATTTCCTGTTGTCACCAGGTTCTTTATGTTATGAAATGTTGCTGTCAGTTTTCCAATGAAGAGCTAATTGCTTCTGAAGGAAAAATCACTCTAACGGTTAGTAACTCTGGATTCTTTCTGCATCTAGAGTATTCTTCAAGCTAATATAGTGTGCAGTACGTAGGTCACTCCAAAAGTACTGCCCCCTATTTACTACGTATTTCCATGGCAGCTACAACAGATGCAAAGAGCCCAGTAACACTATTTGATAGAGGAAACTCTCAGCCACAAAACACTGTTTTTTGAACACAGTCCCCACCACTGGCTGTGCATTGTCACCAACGATGAACAACAGCCCCTGTGCCACACTCATAACAATCTGTACCAGCAGAGGGGACCCACTGTCACTGTCACCACTGCTGGAACGTGGCACCCACCCCCTCACTGTGCTGACACCCACTGTCTGGTCTCTGTAAGCGTTCAGCAGCCTCGATGAGTGGCAATGGTGCAGTTTTTTCCGCGTGGAGGAATTCAGTGACACCCCTTTGTTTCACAGGCACTGCCATGTCAGGCGCCAGGTTGTCAGAGTGCCCCTCTGCTGCCGTCTGTCGCACGGCAACAAAATTCAACGGGATATTGGCGGGAAGGTTCAACCTCTACTGCCACACCAGCAGCATGCACCTCTGATGTCATCGCAGTCCAACACAGTAAAATAGGAGGCATTACTTTCAAAGCAGGCGTCATAATTTCTGTGCAGTATATTCCTTTTTCCTTCCTGTGGCACATTTTCATCTACTGTTGATGACTTAATGTGATAAGGCTAGCTATACAGATAAAAGGTGTACACGGGCCAACACAATAAAATAGGAGGTGTTACTTTTGGAGCAGACTCTTTGTCTTTCCTACTGTTATTGCTCCAATTTTGCACCTTTTCCTCACGGAAAACAACGTAGTATTCCACGGTCTTCTGCCACAACCACCTTTTTTAGATGGCTTTGTAACAGTATAAATTGGCAGAGACCTTAAAAAAATTGTTTGGTGCTGGAAAAAAAGATGGTGCTTAGTGAGTTTCTTTTCCAAGGATAACACCTATCTCGTCTTGCTAGTGAAATGTGGGTTTCTCTTGCAGTGAATGGTGCTGATGAGAAGAAGGAGATGGGGACAGATTTATATGGAACTTTGACTGCTTTTTTTTTTTTTCTGAAATCCTGGAGGGATGTGAATGTGATGTATCTCTGGTTTATTCCCATCCTATTTGACTTGTCAGCTTTTTAATTCAAGTATTTCAATCTGCACGATATTGATGAGATAAATGTTACTGCACACAACTTGACACAAGGGCCAGTTGCAAGTGCTTAGAACAGTGCTGCAAGACCAAGGATGTGTAAGATGGCCCTTCCCAAAGGAAACCTTCCTGACTTTCCACAATCAGTAGGATTTTTTATAATGCTACGTCCTGCCTACAACCATGCGGTAGATGTGTATCAGAGTTGACTGAAACTGTGTACAGACACCACACATCCTGCCTTGCTTCACACACACACACTCTCACTAGATGATAGGAGGTTGGTATACAATACTTACACATCAGACTGGTACTTTTCAGACTTGAGCTGCAATATATATAGGGTTTACAGCTTATGTCAGGATTTCTGCATTTACAAATCAGGATTTCTAGATTTCCATTCCAACAATTATCTCTTTTCCTCTCCCCCTTCCCATTCCACCAATTACATTACTTGTATGTGAATGAGTTATTACCTTGGGGTTCTTGCAGGAGTGCAGGCTGTGTCTTTGTTGCAATGATCCAGGGACAGCCAATATTTGCAGGAACTTCTGGTACTCATGAAGAGCTGGTGAAGAACTGGATGATGAGTAAAATATACCCCAAAATGGAAAGAGAGAAAATCTGTTCTCCAGACTCCTACTTAGTTTTGAAGTCCTAAGCATAGGTCCCATAAATAGCAGAAATAATTTGGTCCAATCTCCCAAGTTCATAGCAGACTCTGTAACCCATTTTATATTTGGCAATTTTCTTAGAGACACAGGAGTAAATCAAATGATTTTCTTTTGATGTTTGGAATCTCATAAAAAATTTAAAGCCAATTACAGTGACATCAAATTGAAGAAGGCATTAAAGGTGCACAGGTACTGCGAATACTATTCCTCCCTGTTAGATTCTTTACTGTCCGTAGGATACAGCACACCATGTTCTCACAAAGGAGCTCTAATACTGCTCTTAAACTACCTTGAAAGTGGCAGGACCCTGAAGTTTTTCAGAGATCCTTCTTCGTTTTAAATTGGAATATTTTGTATCATCCAGTTTATGGTGCAGCCCTAGAAACTGCTTTGGCATAACTGAAAGTGTGAAATTACTTCATAAAGGCAGCAGTGAGCGAGAGCAGACGTATTCAAGAGCCTCTTAAACCATTTTGTCTGCTGGGGAAGCTGAAACACCATCACGTCCTTAGTGCAGCTTGGTAGAATTGAGGCAGTTACCAGCACTAGTGGATTCTGCATGTTCCAGACTGCTCGTTGCTGACCCTGTTTACTGACTCGATAGGGAGGTCAACCTATAAATTCCTATTGGGTTTGCTGTAGGTGTCTGCCCTTTCACATCTCCTCCCATGGATTTAATCTTCTGCATAGTTTCCCAAATGTGGGTTTGCAAAGGAGAAAGTACAGAAAACTGAAATTTGGAAAGTGCTGAGAAGGGCCTTTATAGCCTCAAGTCTGTGTAGGTCAGATTTTTAATTCTTTGTTCCTTCATCCAGAAAAACTCCTGCCTTTTAGCTAGAATGTGATAAAAAGTCAGACAAGTGGGTCCAATTCTTAGACTTGAGCTCAGTCCATCTAAAGAAATGCTGAATTTCTTTTTCATAGGGAGTGGGAGAAAAAAAAGAATTATTGAGAAAAAAATAAATCCATACTTGGCCAATTAACAAGGTTCAAAGCCAGGGCAGGGCCCAGTTTTCCAGAGAGTGAATGAAGGGTATCCTTCCACTTACAGCTCTGAAATCTCTGAATAAATTTCCTGTGGTTTTGCAGTGGGAGGGTTGTAGCCCTATCGTCATTTTGCTGGTATTATAACCAATACCGTGATTAATAGGATTTGTGCTATGGAAGGCAAAAAACTCTTATCTAAAAATCATGAGGAAGCTTTTAGAGCCACAAAATAATTAGTGCCTTTCACAGAAGGTTTTATATTATTATACAGCCTGGAATGAGGCTCTGCATTAGACCAAGATTTCAAAGCTCCTTAGAGGTTTTCAATGCCTGACTTGAGATATTTTGCCGAGTGTGAGGTTCAGAACGGGGCTTCCTACTGTTTTCTAATAGTCAGTTCCTTTCATGTACTAATAATAGAGGCACCCTGCACTGGTTTGGAGACTGTCTGCGTTTGTGTGCATGAGTCTGTCACCCAGCATGCTTATCCCCACACAGGACTGTTGGTTCAAATGCCGTATAGATATATGGCTGGAAAATCCCCATGCAGTAAAATGTGTTTGTCCTATTGCATCATCAGGACTGACTGACTGCCATTTCACCAATATCTCTTCTAGGGCAAGAGCCACCTTAAGCACTCTCCACCCCACATATCTATCCCTGGCTGCTCATTCCTGC
>NW_010395984.1:13357-15717 GCF_000710305.1 Buceros rhinoceros silvestris
TTCCTGCTCCTGTCTCACCTCTCATATGTGGGGCTACATGAACTGGGGTACCTATAACTTGGTTTTCTCCCTACAGGAGAGCAGTTTATTTATGCAGTTCATCATCTGGCTGCACAAACAATAGCTTTAATGACCAGGAGTACTCATAAAGGGATGTCACAGGAGCAGGACCGTATGGGAATGGGATGAGAAGGAAGGAGCTACTTAGGCCAGCAGTGCTTAGGAAGCAGTATGTCCATAACTAATGGAAGTACGGCCTGAGTGAATGAGAACTGCAGTGCATCCGGTTCTCCCACGACATGGAGAGGAAGCACACCTGACAGACTTAAGATCCATCATTCAGATTTCAAGAGATCAGATACAGGTTTTGCATTCAAAACCTCCATCTTACTGATTAACATTGTGCTGAGAAGGACTTCACATGGTCTGGATTAGACTGCAGCATGCCACCAGCATGCTACTGTGGCTGAGCCAAACACATGACAAGTGCCAAACGAATGACTGCAAGGCTTCTCTACATAAAACATAAAATATAATTTCCCAACAAAACTAAGCAAAATCAGCTAGGTCGATTCCTTCAGCTGGTTCATCACAGGAGAAGCAAGTAGTTAGAGAGCAGAGAGAGAAGACTATGATTTATACCAATGTAAATCGCTTGGTGAAATATGGACTGTAAATATGTTTATGGCTGAAACTATGCCCCTTCCAAAGTGGACTGAACTGAGCTACACCAAGACCTTTCACTACGGTAAAAAGTGCCTGCTTGGGAAAGCATGCAGAGCAGCAAGTACAGAGAAGCGGTTTTGCTTTGTCTGATGGCATGGACCAGAATTAACAGCTAGATTTATGGTGGATACACAACAGATGAAAGCAACCCCAAGAGTGTAATTCATTTCAATTAAATAAATATAACTCATTGTCTGATTTGGCAAGGAGTCTCATTAAAGGTCCAGGGGGAAAAAAAAGAAAAGAAAAAAAAATCACCTGTACCATTACCTTGGAAATTAAAAACTAGATCCAAATTCATGGGTTGGAATAGTATCTTTTGTAAAAAAAGACTCAGAAATTATAAACCCATATTCGTATGACATTTGATGATTGGTACTCTGAATGCTTTCACACTTCAAGTCAGCAGAATTTAAGCATTTGTTGAAAACCTTATGTAGCAAAATACAAGCATGCACAAATAACTATTTTCTAAAATTCTTCACCAAAGAGAGGCAAAGTTCTGAGCTAGAGAGTATGATTTTACTGTGTACTGAACTTCCTCAGCTCCCTCTGATGACTTTAGGACTGATGCTTAAAGGCTCACAAGAAACCCTGAAGAATAACGGCTGAGATGAATGCAGGGGTGGCATTTTAGAATCCACATATGTGGATTTTCAGTGGAGAATATTTAAGAGATTTCGCTGTGGCTTCCTGGAAAGCTTAGAGGGTAGTGAAAGAGAGCTAGTTCTGGAATCAGGTTCAGATCCCAGCTCTCTCTTCCCTGTGCACACAGAGTGTGTTTTGGGCAGGCCTGCCCTACTTACATGATAAACACACCAGCCAAGAATGCGTACTCATCCAGAGCTGTCAAATTACCCTTGGTGTAAGCCACCTTCCAACATCATCACATGGCTGAACGCTGCAAGACACCTTCTCTATGGGGAGCTTTCAAACTTCCAAGACTGATTTGGGTCAGCTTCCAAGACTGATTTTACAGGTGAGCAGGGATGAGGTCTTTTCTGTGGCAGACTGAGTCCATAAGCAGTGTGGAAACATGAACCACAGCAAGCTACCCTCTCTTGCTTCCCCTCACCAACCACCATGCTAATACGTGCCAGCCATGAGATGCAATCCCTGCTTGTGGCTGCCTTCCCCAGGTAGCTGTCATTGTCCTCACAGCTGTTTAACCCCTGTAAGTGAGAAAAGCAATCAGATGCTCAATAACTGCAACAACCAGGCTTTATATTTCTTCTTCTTTAACGTATTTTTTTTAGTGATGCCTGTTTTCTTTCAATCTTACCACAAGTTTCTGTGAGACCAAGTTCCCCATACCATATATCTCAGCTTTCATTTTAAGGAAAAGGAATTGCCTATCATATGCAAAGTGTAACTAATGTGAGGAAAATCCAGTGCTGGAGATGAGAAAGTGAACAAAAACTATTGACATTTTTTCATGTTAAAATTTTGTCATTTTTTAAGGAAATCTGATCATTTTGGGGGTTGTCTGGGTTATAAGCTTTGAATGCTTGGAGTTATCAATACTGATTTATAATACTGTATCACACACTGTGAACTCACCCAGCTGAAGATGAGCCAGCAGAGTGCCCAGACAGCCAAGAAGGCCAACAGCATCCTGGCTTGTATCAGCAATA
>NW_010395984.1:15855-21200 GCF_000710305.1 Buceros rhinoceros silvestris
CAGCAGGAGCAGGGAAGTGATTGTCCCCCTGTACTTGGCACTGGTGAGGCCACATCTTGAATATTGTGTCCAGTTTTGGGCCCCTTAATACAAGGAGGAGCTGGAGAGTGTCCAGAGAAGAGCAATGAGGCTGATGAAGGGTCTGGAGAACAAGTCTTTCGAGGAGCAGCTAAGGGACCTGGTGTTGTTTAGTTTGAAGAAGAGGTGACTCAGGGATGATCTTATCACTCTCTACAACTACCCAAAAGGAGGTTGTGGTGAGGCTGAGGTTGGTCTCTTCTCCCATGTAACAAGTGATAGGACAAGAGCAAATGGCCTCAAGTTGCACCAGGGGAGACCTAGGTTAGACATCAGGAAAAATTTCTTTATAGAGAGGGTGGTCAAGCATTGGAACAGTCTGCCCAGGGAGTTGTTTAAAAGACATGTTGATGTGGTTGACATGGTTTAGTGGTAACCTGGCAGTGCAAGGTGAATGGCTGGACTTGATAATCTTAAAGATCTCTTAAAACCAAAATGATTCTGTGATTCTTCTTAAAAATCTGGCTTTATGTCTTTAGCACAACTCATCCATATCGATAGGCACAAGACACTTGGTGTGTGGTTAAGTAATAATAGCAACACTGCAACTAGCGCAGGAATCCAGACATGCTTGATCTCACATATCTCAGCAACTGAAATGAGATTGGAGGAATCTTCACTGTCACAGTCTTTGCTCAGTGAGCACCTGCTTCTGAAGCCCATAATTCACAATAAAGGCCAAAGATACTGCAGAAGCTCTGGACCCTTCAGGATGAGACACTGGACTGCTTTCTAGCACCTGCCAGTAGACCTATCTGCCAGGTTTTCTTCTTCATCTCAGAATGGCAGGGTTTCCATGACAGCTCACAGCCTGCGTTGCTGCTGAATGTATTGGCTGCTGCCAGTGCAAGTGGGTGGAATAAGTCCCCAGTGCAACTCTGGTGCAGGAGGACACCTTCAGCTCTGAAAGGGGCTCAAAAATGTGACCCCTGGGCTGGCAAACACGTGCAGGAGTGGCACCCGGCAGTGAAGTTGCATGTCTTCACTGATGTTCCCAGCAGCAGCAACATTCAATCTCAGCAGGACCCTTTCTTCTATAAAATCAAGTGCTAAAATGTCAGTGTCCTTTATGCACAGTGGTAGATCCAGCACCAGCCAGGAGAGGATGAATCTTTTCTGGTTTACAGTAAAGACCATCCTCTCTCCATTGAGACTGATTACTCCAGCTCCACACCAGGGCAGAGTACTGGCAGACAGAGGTTATTGCTCTTCTCACTCTCTTCTTTTGCACAGGTATTAGGGGTCCCAGCTGAGATCACCAGGCCAGGACTTTCCAAGCTCCGCAACTATAGCCCAGGCAGGATTTAACTCACAAGAATGCTAACTTTTTCTCTGAGCCACTAGCCACTCAATTTTGGCGTTCATAATTCTCATTATGAAAAATCCCGTGCTTTAGGACCTACGACAACGCTGGGATTGGCCTAGTATATAAGCAAAGGTACATATGTGGCAAAGTTGCCTCACTGAGTGCTGGGAAGATTTCACTGCTGCAAGTACTGACAATGTAGTTAGTCTTCACTCTTCAGTGCAAAGAAACGATGTCTTTTGGTTTAGACTGGAAAAGCTGGTAGGTACCTGGAGACATAGTTTATCTGAACTCTCTTTATTTTTATGGAGATTAGTTTGGGGGCCTTTAAACCTCAGTTTTAAAGGTCACTGTCCCTGATTTTGATGTGGGCAAGGTGAGAAATCTGTGTGATTTATAAAGCTGGCTTCTTTTATTTCCACATGGGCTGGTAGAGAAGTCTGTGTCCTGGACTTCAAAGGGCCAGTTGTCTCTTATTTTGATGTGGGCAGGTTGAGAAGTATTCTTTGAAAAGCTAGCTCAGTCACTCACCCTCTCCCGCTCTCTCTCTCCCCCCCCTTCCTCCCTTTTTCTCTTTCTCTTTTTGTTTAATGTTTTCTCTTGGGAAAATATATTCAAGTGTCAGTGAGGGGGAAATGAAGAGCACTGATTCTCAGCCTCTCAGCTGGATCGTTCTGTAAGAGAAATATAAAAGTGAAATATTAAAAAGCCTAGAATGTGAAATCCACCCATCCACAATCCAGCCATTTTCTCTCACTTGTACCCTAAGAGATTGGTGGGGGGAGCCTGTCTATCTGGAAGAGGTAAAAGCAAGCAGGGGGGAGAGGAGGAGGGAGAAACGTGCTTTGAGCAAGAGGTTTACAGGTTTAGTAGAGCATAGTAACATCTTTTCAAAGAAGTGGGTGTTGCTCTGTGACCCAGTCCAAGATGCCCCTCCTTTGATTCTAGTGCATGAACACTAAACAGTTCCCATTTTCACATGGTAGCCACGATTGGCTGAACAATAACCTGGTCTCACAGACTGGAATCCTTCACACAATTAACTGAGACACATTAATCAAATCAGCGTGAAATGGGAATGTGTCGCTGTCCACAGCAAGTTTAATTTGGATAGGAAGCAAGCACAGAGCAGACAGCTGGAGGAAGCACTTTCTTCTCTAAGTTGTTGAAGGCCTGGCTGGGTAGTCTGTAAATTGGGAAGGGTAGTCTGGGAGGAAAGTGATCGTCTCGTACAAGGCTAAAAACTCTCGGTGATGATGATGAAGTATCCTGATGCTATCTATATAGAGGGTCAATCCAAAAGTGCAAGCATTAAGGCTGTGCTAGCAAAGAAACTAGTACAGGCAACAGAGAATGTGTGAGTACCCAGAACTGCCCTAGGTGGTGACTCCCGCTTTGCTCGGTTTTGTCTGAGTAGCAGTGTTGTCCTCTGCTGATGTGGAGGGTGCCACTGGCAGGGCTGGGAGGGAAAAGACAGGACCCTAGGCAACATGAAGATAGCAAAGACAAGTCTAGTCATCATAAGCAGTTTTCAAGTCTGAGTTGTTTTCAGACTTGATAGAAAGATATTCTGATTGTCTCCAGCAGGACAGGATTCACCTGTGCTATGATCCTGTCATGTTGGTGCCTTCTGTGGCTGGAGCAGACAGAAATGCAGGAGTTAGAAGACACATTACTGTGGGAGCATACCACCATGCCACCAAACACATGGGAGAGGGGTGCAAAGCCAGTGTGTGGGGCAATAGCTGTGCCAGCTGGAGAGGCAGTATCCCTTTCTCCTCCTCAGAGCCTGCCCAAGCGGCTCTGAACTGCTCCAGTCATGTACTGGAACCAAGCTCTTGGCTCACACTTGTATTATACAAACCAGTCTGGATAGAATAAGGTTAGTCATATAAGGTTGGACTATCTGCCCTAGTCATGAACTAAATCAAGTCAGTTTTTGATGGGGCTGCTGGTAAGAAGGCAAATTAGTCTCTTTGTTTAAAGCTGTTTGCCAGTCACATGCTCCTGTGCACTTCCTTTCTCTTCCCTGAAGCACAAGTGCCGTTTCTCCCCCCAAGGACATATCCAGCCCAGGTGGAAGCTGTGGAGTCTGCCTGAGAAAACCTTCTCTCCTGAGGTTATTTCCAGCCTAGTTGTGTGAATTTGAGTGCCTGGGATGGTTCAGATAAGCAAACAAACTTTGGAGGCTTCCCCAAATCTGATGGCTTGAATGCTTTTAGGTAGTCCTATTGATGTTCGCAGTGAGCACAGGCAGCAAGCAAACAAACAGGTTCCTGCCTGAGGCAAGGAATGAACACGAGCAAAACAAAGCACTGAGGTGTGATCCTATTCTCCTTGAAGTTGATGGCAAAACTCCCACTGGATTCAGCAGTGTAGGTTCAGTCCCAGACTGAGGTTGTTACTGGAAGTGTTCCTGGGCCAGGCGGGTTACTAGGAATCTTTGAAATGAAAGCTGGAAACCTTTAGATGTTTCCCTATCACTACTGTGGGCTCGAGCACATCCTGCTGTAGAGTCTGAAGAATAGATACAGCATGGGCTGTGGGGTCTGTGAGCTGGGCACACAGAGCAGCTGGAGGAAGAGCTGCTCCCCTGTCCACTCTATGGCCCACTGACGTGGGATGCATGTGCAAAGGAAAATTTGACCACCCTATGCCCCCGTCCCTTCTTGCACAAAGAAGTTCAGAAGTTTGCCAAAATCTCAACCTGTGCGTGACCTCAGGTGAACAGGAACGATGGGTGAGCAGCCCTTCTGTGGCCAGCCTACAGGTTGTGATCTCACACCCTGTCTGCAGGAGAGACACTTGGGGTAGGGAATTACCTACATCTGTGGGGCCTGAAAGCACAGCTTTACCCCAGACCTGGCTTGTGAATCAGTTCCTGTAGGACATGAAGAGTTGGGAGAGCTCCTGCCCCACGTCTCAGTGCACTTGCTGGCCTTCTCCATGGCTCCTCGGGCTTAAGAGCCCTGCCCATAGTGACAAGGCTTTGCCCTGTGTTTGTTCATTTGTTCTGTTCCCCTCATTTTGCTTCCCCTGAAAGAGGGAGTTGTAGCTCTGTTAACACTATTTTTGAAAGCTCTCATGCTGTGTGAGCTCAAATCCTTGCATTAATCTACTGCTGTGTTCATTTCACTGTGCTGAAAAGCAGGGAGTTTAAATCCCCTCTAAACACTACTGGTGACACCAGAAGGCCAGTGTTTTGATCCAGCCCCATTAATGGTTACAAGTTTGAATCTAGACAGCAGGGGTCGAGGGCAGGAAAGGATTAGGAATCACAGCCCATGACATTAAAAGCTAATGCTTTTGCCAAATTGGGAATAGTGGAGTGCCCAATGCACCGAGTTGGGTTTTGTTTCCGTTTTCTGACATTTGGCTTCCAAAGAGTGGGGAACAGTGCTTATTTGTTTATAACGTGATGAACTCACTATGAGTGAGCTTTACTCCTTGCTTTATTGCTCAGCTGACTAATGAAGTTTCCTATGCCAGGTAGTATTACCTCCCTTAGCAGACACCGGTTTTACACTGGGATTTTTCAGTTGCAGCAATGACTTTTAAATTAAGCCTGGTTTTTCACATACCTGCAAGCTCTGCTATGCTGATTGACATTTAGAAGCTTTCCGGAGTCAGCTAATGCTCCCGAGTATGGATTTTTAGTATCTGTTGCGTTTCCAAAATGTCACCAGCAGATGGAGGCAACAAGCAGCAAGCGCTGAAACGCAAAACCTCGAGGCGTATTTTTGAGAATGCGGATGAAAGCTGCACTCTGAGTGTCTTTTTTTTTTTTTTAATTAATTTTATCTCAGCTTTTATGCTTATGCTTCATTTAAGAAGTGGTTGGTTGGAAACTGAATTCTAAAACGATGAACATTTTATTGTCACAATAAACTGCATGTGGCTTTGATGGCAAAGGGAAGAGCAGTGCTGTAACCAATGCACAATATATGCTGCCCAGGCTGTA
>NW_010395984.1:21292-34740 GCF_000710305.1 Buceros rhinoceros silvestris
ACCTCCTATCTGTCTGGAGCTGGACACGGGCTGCAGTTTCCAGCCTGCCACACAGACAGAGTTCTGCTTCTGTCTTGCAGCCACGGAGATTTTGCTAATGAAAGAAATTTTCTCTGTGGGCCTGCAACACCAGCGCCTTCATCCAACAGTGCTTGGCATCCCCTTTATCTCTCTTCATCAATTAGGAAAGTTTAACTTTTGTCCTCTGTCTTGCTTGCCTCATTATCAGTTCATTAGCCACTTCCACCTGGGTTTTCATCCCGGAAAGTATTTCCACATTAGCACATGCTGCCTTGCATACCGATAGAACATAACAAACTCAAGCACTACCTTTCAGATCTACTGGTATTGTTAAAAAAGCCAATCAGCCCTACACAATCCCATCATTGTATGTCTCTATCATCACTGTAAGATAATTAAATCAGTAGTTCATCCACTTTTGGGAATGATATCTAAATATTCTTTATCTCTTACCTTTAAGGGGTAGCTGTTTTACCATTTTAGATTGGCCTTAATCTTACAGTAGGGAAAATATTTACTCCTCTGTTCTCACCCAGCTCGACACAATGGGTCCGCAGCATTCTCTAAGGATTTGTCTACATGGGGTCAGTCAGGAGATTAATCTGAACTGATTTAAAGTGGATTAGTTAACTGCATTAAATCCTTGAGCAGAGACACACTGTTTTCTTACCCATATCATCCATTTACAATCAAAGCTCTGTGTACTGAAAGTGGCAAGTTTGGCAGTCCTCGCTCAGGCAGAATTCTCCACTGAGAGATTTGTTTGGACAGGGACAGCAGTAGTTGGCTCACTGGCTCTTACATTACCCCTTGTAGATAATTATTAATCTCCATATTATATAAATGATAAATTTAAGTCAAGAGGCTTGCTCAAGACAGTGAAGATCATAATTCAGATATTTCTCCCAGTTCCCAGCAAGCAAGCTGGTATTTCGGTCTGTAATGTAAAGAAAAATCCTATTTCCTTTTTGTAATGTTAATCCTGAAAAGGCACTTCACAAAAACAAAGTGACATTTCACTTAGATATTATTGAAACATTTTGCCTTGCTGTTACCAACTGAACGTGAATTTTAAAAATTTTATGTTAAACTCATTAAAGAATATTAATGTTAAAAGATTTCAGTAGAGTTAAAGTACAATATTTAAGTAGTCTTGCCATTTTTATTAAATATTAAAGGAAACCGATATATTGTAATGGAATGTTTCCCTCTCACAAATCAAAATTTTCTGGCAGAAAGTTACAACATCTGAAAGGTTTTGGCTAGCTCTGTGAAGAGGTAAAAATTTCTACCTCATACAAAATAATCTTATGCCTTTCTAAACCATTTTTAAAATTATTTTTCTTCTATTCTGCCTGGAAACTTTACATCTTTACTCAAAACGGACAATTTATTTCTCAACTTTTACTACAGTCAAGGGAGCAAAATGAAGGAAAGAGGATCCAGAGAAAATGTTATTAGTGATCAAGAGGAATGTTCTGCAGAGTTAGTCTCAGTGACTGATTTATGAAGGGGCTATCCAAGATACTAATATGTAAGTTCTATATATTAGTGATAATTCCAGTGCTCGGCCATTTACTGCTTTAGCAATTACCTTAGTATTTGGGTGTAGAACACTTCAGTTGTGAGCTGTTACTTACCCTGTGATAGACAGGTTTTACAACCTGCTTGTCTGGCTTAGCAGTGAAAGATTGCTGCTGGAAAGGTTAAGTGCTGAAGGTTCAGTCATTTGCAGTTTTTCAAATTTTCAAGTCAGACACTGAGGTACTGAGCCTCTGGACGAAGGCAGAGGGGACACCTGCTTTGTCTGTAGCTGGCAGATTCTGTCTCTGAATGATGTGGCTGGTGCTTCCATGCACGAAGGGAGGACAGTGCAGCATAAGCCCCAGCTGAGCTCCAAGTCTGCTGGTAGCAGAGCAGTGGCACTTGTCTCCTGGTGGTCTCCTGCTGTGGGGAATGCTTGTCCAGACCGGGCTGGAAGAGAGGCCTACACCATCCTTCCTCCTCTCCTTTCCATGGCTAGAGCACTGCTCATCTCTGCTGTCAGAAATGGTGCTCAGGAAAATGTAGGTGGATAGAAATTACAGGCTTTCTAATGAGGTAAATATTTCTGTTGATCAGCTCTAAGGGGAAATCTTCCAAGCTTAAGCCATTCATTGATAGCTAAGCTTGAGAAAATACATGCTTTGTAAGGAAACATTCAAGGAATGTATTCCTCTACATTTTTCACAATATTTAGAAATGTGTCCTTGAAAAATGGCAACAACAACACAGCCTTCCCAAAACTGCAAATTCTGCAATGTTCCAGTCTGGTAGAGATGTTTGAATCACTAAGTACGTAGGTCACTCCAAAAGTACTGCCCCCATTTACCACGTATTTCCATGGAAGCTACAACAGATGCAAAGAGCCCAGTAACACTATTTGACAGAGCAAATTCTCAGCTACAAAACTGTTTTGAACAGAGTCCCCACCACTGGCTGTGCATTGTCACCAACGATGAACAACAGCCCCTGTGCCACGCTCATAACAATCTGTACCAGCAGAGGGGACCCACCGTCACTGTCACCACTGCTGGAACGTGGCACCCACCCCCTCACTGTGCTGACACCCACTGTCTGGTCTCTGTAAGCGTTCAGCAGCCTCGATGAGTGGCAATGGTGCAGTTTTTTCCGCGTGGAGGAATTCAGTGACACCCCTTTGTTTCACAGGCACTGCCATGTCAGGCGCCAGGTTGTCAGAGCGCCCCTCTGCTGCCGTCTGTCGCACGGCAACAAAATTCAACGGGATGTTGGCGGGAAGGTTCAACCTCTACTGCCACAGCACCAACATCCGCCTCTGATGTCGTCACGGGCCAACATAATAAAATAGCAGGCGTTACTTTTGGAGCAGCCCTCATAGCCTACATGAAGATGGTTAACTTGATAAAGAACAAACTTAGTGAGAGGTTGACAGCACCAGCGAAACAAGATGGTGGCACCCAAGAGCCCTTGCTCTGTCCCCAGTCTTTCTGTCAGACCCATGCAGAAAAGCCCCTGGTGCCCACAGGTCAATACAGGAAGCTCAGCAGCCCCTGGGTAAGCCCAGACAACTGCTGGGGATTCAGGCCTGGCACCGCGTTCCGCTTCCTCCGTGTGGAGGCTTTAGGGACTGATACTGCTTTTACTGAAGTCAAAGCCAAGACTTGCTCTGTAACAGAAGGAGGCCCAAGGCCTATATGCACAGATGTATGAAAGCAAAGTGTTACAGAACTAGAACTGCCTTATTAACATCGATGCTGGTACTCACGTCCTACAGGAATAATGTATATTTATATATACTAAGATGACAGATTCTTTAGGGCCTTTTGAAATTGTGAACACATGGGTTTTTAAGGGCTCAAAGAATGGGTTTTTGCTTGATTTTCATTTAATCCTATGATTGCATATTATGCTTCCTAGACCTGGTTGTTTCCAGGAGACCTCAGAGACTCCGAGTCATCTGTGATAGGTAAGCTACCTATAGTGGCAACGTCAAAATCACCTCTGGGTGTATTTGTTTCTTCATGCAATAATTTAACTTGAAATGAGCTCTTTTGGCAAGCTCGGGAAAAGCAGGTCTAATGTCAGTAAAGCAACTGATTTTGAGAGATCGCAGTAGAGGCAGGCAGGTAGTGGGTTTATTATTCTCAGAGGGGTAGTGATTATTCTCAGATAAGCAGTGATTCAATGACATTATGAGTAGCTTTTTGCGGGGCACAGCTGAATTCAGAAAGTCGACTTTCCCATGCCCTCTTACCTAGACTGAAGACAGATTTTGTGCTATCCCAATTTTCATCTCTGGAAGCAGGCTGTAGAAATGTTGCTCAGCAGTGTTAAGGAAGATGTGCTAGGACAATATTTTTCTGAAACAATTAAGTAATCTTGTGATTAGTCAGGAGAGAAAAATCACATTCTTCAGTGGCCAAAATCTATGAGACTAGAGCCATGATTACATACCTCATCTTGACCAGGCACACCAACACCTCCTGATCACTCCCTGGTGTGCTGAGAAGGGGGTGTTTTTCAAATATATGTATATGTACACACATATACACACACATACATAATGTATATCTATATATCAGTGAAATAAATTTATAATCAGGCAAAGTGCCTTAACCTAGCTCAGAGAGTCCTTAAAAACAAATCCCCCCGATACTGATTTTGAGACACACAACAGACTTCATAGATATGTAGGAAAAGAATAGACAGGAATTGTGCTCGGGTTTGTGTTCATGCACAGGACAAGAATCAAATATTCTCTGAGGACATCATAACTACATTTTTCATTGCTGCTGTTTATTACCTGCTCAGCTCAGTGCTTGGGAACCAGTCCTGCTCAGAGGGAAGTGTGCTGCCCTTCAGAGGTGCGTTTCCCAGGTGCTGTTCTGCATAGCTGAACAAACACGCTGAAGTTTTCAGCAAAGCACAGGTTGCTGAAATGCCAGCCATTGTCATGCACATTTTCAGAAGCACACAAAGCAAAGGCTGATAACACAGATCCTGGAACAGAACAAATTATCTCGCAGCCTGAACAAAGAAATAACTATATTCCTTGCAACTCTGCTGTACTGCACTTCAGCCTTTTGGCCATAATCCCTTGACAGGCCCCATGACAGCCCCACACTGTGGCAGAGCTCTGCACTGCGTGTGGGCCAGCCCCAACTCTGTGTTACAGTGTCCTTATGCTGGTATGGCCAAACGGCTGCCTTGGCATGCTCAGGTCTTGAGAACGAAAGAGCTCCTTCATACAGACTGCTCAGCCATGACTCTCCATGGCCAATTAAGAAATCAAAGGGGAGCTCTGTGCAGAGCTCAGCCACCGCCAGGGAGCCTGAGCCATGGTGGGAAGCGCTGAACCATGCCACTGCCCAGTGTGGGAGTCTGCAGCAGCAGGAACCGAGGGGGCAGAGTCTCCAGCAAGACCCTGCCGTGGCGGGGCCAGCCTGTGGTGCAGCTCGAGCAAGCAGCCTCAGGCAGGATGCTTTGGCTCCCTGTCCTGACCCTGCTTCCCAAGGCAGCAGGGGTTTGAACCGTTTTGCTGGAGATGAGACTTCAGCAGTTACCTAACCACAGTGGGGCCAGATGCCCTTTACAGATCTATTTCTCAGGATCTCTCTCTGGTTTGGTTTTCCCTTTTTTTTTTTTTAATATATTTTGTCTCCTCAAAAGAAAAATATCAGCATGTCAAATGTCCTGTGTAGGAAGGAGCAGTGCAGGAGCAGGGTGATCCTGGTGCCTGATGTCACTTGGAGAGGAAGCACTGGTGGGAGTCGAGGGGGAAGCACTACAGGCCGTGCTCTGATGGGCCTCCTGATGCTGAAACACGATCAGAATAAACAAACAAAGTAAAAGCTGTAAAACTAAATGATTATTTTTATTTGTTTCCTTGTTGGTTTGTTTTCTTTCTCCTACTTCCTCATTCCCAGCTGTGTGCTCCTCTAGAAAGCAGCCACTTGGCATTGGTATTTGCTGGGCATGAAGCTTGTGTGCATTACATCTATTTTAAGCGCTCATCTTGCAGTCCTGAGAAACAGGTTCATCTCTGTGAATTCCCAACGTTTTTTACAACCATTTGTAATACTGGTACTAGCAGAAATGGTATTTTCTTTAGTTTATTAGTTTCGACCTCTGGTCTGCTCAATGGGCCAGTCTGATTATTTTGTGCACTTGCATTGTAACCGTAAACTGGTAAGACCAACCTCTAATATTCCAGGTACAATGTGTAAAACATAGTCTCCCCAGCAGCATTTTCCCTTTTACTTGCAGCCTTCTTTTGCAACAATTTATTTTAAAGTTCCTCTAAAAATATGAGCTTGAGATGAAATCCTGGATGCATATGCTCCAACACAATCAAACTCACATGGAGAAGCAAATGTCCTGGAAAGCTATATAGGCTGGGGCAGGTTTATCCAGCTCCCCTGCATCCCTGCACTATTTCTGCCTCAAGCTCTGAGAAGGGCTGGATCAAGTTCTGGTTCCAGCCTTTTGGCTTATGCTCATCTCCTATGCCATTTTTTCTCCTCTTTTCCTAGACTGAGCAGAGTGCCCGCAGCAGAGGATTTGGCCTCCAGGATGCTTACAGCTTTCCCTAAAGTCCTGATCTCTGCGCAAGATGCACTTCTTGATGGCTTCTTCAGCCCTCTGCCTCCTCAGCTCTATCAGGTTCCTGCTCGTAAGTTAACTCTCGACTTTATCTCACCACGGAAGAGCTACTTCACATGCTATTTATTATGAGTTTCTTCTGTATTTTCAAAGTTTCTCCTATTCACCCAGATGTCTCTTTTCTGACTGCCCTCCCTTCCCTCTCCGATGTGCTGCGAAGTTTCCTTCCCATTGCAAATCTGACACCTTGTTTTTCTGTTTTCTTCCACTTGACCACAGCGTTAATACTAGAAGGGGACCTGGATGAGCTGCCACCATGGTACATTTGCAAAGTGGAGGTGTATATGCTGTGACAGGTCTTTTCTCCCCCATTCTGCAACCCCAGAGGCCCAGAGTTTTGCCTCGGGCCGGCTCACACTATGTATTCAGTGTAACTGACATGCTCTTCCTTCCTGATGCCCTCAATTCCCAGCTGCTCAGCATGATGTGCTAGCCCAAACTCCCCTGGACTGCTCCTCCTGCGCGCTTTTGATGTTCACAGACAACAGCTGTTCTCATACCCTGTTGCACCAATTCTCCCTCAGTTTTACCTGGTTTATTTTCTTCTTCCCTTGCTCCCTTCTCTTAAGCACACAGCTGCATACACACAGACCTACCTCTCCTGCCCTGAGCAGGCAATAAATAAAGGGTCTCTCAAGCTACAGGTCCTGTTCCTTACTAGGCAAAGCTCCCTCCTATCAGGCAACAAGCCAGAGAGCACTCACATTCACTGTCACCTCCTGGGCACCTACTACACTAGTTAGTTTGGTGAGGTTTTTTTAAAGGAGAGCAATTAAGAAGCCTTCTTGGACTCCTTGTAAACCTATTCGAAAACCTAGTTTTACGCTCCTGCAACACATCCCATGTGAAGAAGCAGCCAGCTAGCGTCTCTCCCAAAATGCTGCCCTTCAGAAGGTGCTCTCTGTGTGTGTGTGCAAGAGTGAGAGACATCTGCATTCCTTTTCTGTTCACCCAGCCACAGAGCACAAATCTACTTTGACACTTTTAGAAAAATGAAAAGATGGAATCTCGCAGGAGCCTGCCTGTGCTGGGGGGGTAGGAGGGGAGCATGCACAGCAGGAGGGAAGTTGACTTTTCTTTATACATATAGGGTTTTTTCCATGCAGAGTTTAAATTATGCCTGATAAAAGGAGTTTCGTGGATGTTTCAGTTCTTTCAAACCCTCCTGGCTTCCTCCCAATTAAATGAGGTTTGTCAAAGCCACAGGGCTCTGCTGCTGCCGGAGAGGCGGACAAGCACTTCCCGCAGTGACATCTCCAATCCCCAAGGGAGAAGATGAAAGTGTCAGTGCCGAGAGAGAGAGAGAGAGTGGAAAAAAACAGGTACAGAGACAGACAGTGTGAGAGAAAGGGAGAGAGTGAGGAGAAATAGAAGGAATGAGAAAATAGATTGGCAAAACGCGTCAGTCTCCCCAGAGAGGGGACAGATGCATTTCACCTGGGTTTACACAACATCCCGTAGTTATTATCCCCCATATTGCATTGAGAATACCTTGTGGACAGGAACCTGTACAGCGTTATCATAGCAACCAATGTGTGGGGAAAAGAATCAAAGTCCACAGGGCTGAAACAACTACATGCAAGACCATATTAATGAGTGACTTATTAAGCCTGTAAAAATTAGGCAATTTTGAATAATCCCCCACGTAGCCATCCCTATTGCCAGAATCATGTAAGACATTTGATCTCTTGTGTCACTTTGGCATCACACTATTTTGGAATTTAACTGCTTCATTTTAAAATTCTCTGTGGTATGATCACACAGTGCAGATTTTAAATATATTCTGTTCCCACTTTATTCTAGAGGATGCTGGCTATTAGTCCCCATCCTCTGAAGGAGAAAGTTAAAGCAGAACAGCAAAGAATGAGCTGGAGATGAAAGGTGAAAGGAGGCGGGGTTGATCCCAAGGTGTTTGAGAGAGTAAGAGGGAAACAACACAAAGAAAAGGTTCCCATAAGAGCTTTTTTCCTATTTTTATGAAATAACTTTATCCGTAACTTCCTTTTTATAAGTTGCTATGACAAGCTGGAAGCTAGAGGATGTTTTTCAAAGGTTAATTCCTGGGAAAAAATTAAAAAGACACCCCTCCAAATAGCATGTTTCTGATTACTAAGGGGATGCTGGTGGTTAGAGGCTGATGGCTGCCCCTGGGAAGGGGTAGAGGGAGCATGGGGCTCTTTGCTTCTTGGTGGTCAGCTCCTGCAGAGCAGTTGTTGTTGCTTATGTTGGATGCAAAGTGCTAGAAAAAAATAGCCCATGCTCTAAAAGAGGAAGAATCTGTCTCCTGAGTGGGGCTGGTTCACAGCTGCTCACTCCTGTGCCTCTAGTACTGGAAGGGGCTGCTAAGGCCCATGTTCAAACCCCACTCATCATCTTGGTGGCCTTAATTTTACACAGGCCACCAGCACCTCTGGGTATAGCCACAGAGTAGAGGAGCAAGGGATTCTTCAGCTTCCTTCCACTGTGGCTAGTAGCTTAAGGGGTGGTAGTTACGACCTTTCGTAAAACTGGAGCATTTGCTGTCATTTTTGTGACCTAAGCCCATCCTGAGACAATTATCTTTTTGCAGTGCAGTCTTGCATTACTGCAGCTCTGATAAAACTTTGGTCTAACCCTTTGCCACCTGCTAAAGCAGAATGTTTTCTGTCCAATTAATCTCTCCTGGAAGAAAGATGAGATCCTTGAATCAAGAAAGCGTGAGCCGTGTTCTCAACTCTGTGTCAGTCGGGAAGTGCAAAGGACCTTCTGAGAAGATGTCTCACTCTGCTGTCAGACAGGTCAGACACAGTAACGATGGCAGCTTATTTTCTTAGTTATAGATTTGGTTCATTTCTCCTCTCTTTTGCCCTTGAATGCTTTAGAACAGGCTCGCAAGCAAGGAGGGTGAGCAGTGGCATTTGGGGTTAGCACCAGCACGCTCCCAAGAAAACATAGTGCAAGAAGAGCTCCAGCCAAACAACCCAGGCACATGGGCCAGGGGCTTCTGAGCCGGCATCTCAGATCCTATCCCCTGGACCATTGTGCAGGCTCAGTATAGACCTTTCTCACAGTTCAGGAGACTTTCAACCCTGGGCATATCATCAGCATAGCATTTAGTCATCAAGTCCATCCAATTTGTGCTCCGTGAGGAGGGTTGTGTGTTGTGTGGATGTGATCCTGCTTTGACTAGGAGGGACTTGTTCTTTTGGTTATGGCTGGTCTCTGATTGTTGGCTGCCCCTAGCAATCCAAAACCAGCGTGCCAGATGGCAATGACACTCTACCGTTTTTCCTAAAACGGCCCACTATTCAGCTTTTCAGGGACAAGGGAGGAGGGAGGCTTGATGATGACAGAGCACCATCATTTTAATGCCTGTTGCATCTAAACTAGTGCAAAGCAAGTGTAAGCAATGAGGAGGTTTAAGGCTGCAAGCTATTGCTTACCAAAAATCCCATTAGTGTTGGGATTAGCCAGCGCTGGTAGATGTTATCACAGGGCATGTATAAAGAAGAGCTGGCTTTCATGGATATCTTGTTTGGATTGGCTGTTTTCCCTGGGTTCTCCTACCGAGCTAAAAGATTTATATGGACACTTACGGTTTTTTACTTCTGTTCTTTGCCATCTCTGTATACAGCAAATGGATATCCTTCACTGCAAAGCAGATACAGGTACTTAGAAAGTGAAGTTCCCACCGGGTGCGCTAATCTGGTTTATTATGTGTCTTAATAAGAGAATAAACTAAAGTTGGTGTTGAGCAGCAAATCAGCTGTCACTCCTGAACCAGAAGCAAGCTTTTGTGTGAGGTGATAAAGCAAATCTTTATTTAATTCAGGAAAAACGCCCCTCACTTCTCCTGGCCTGATCACCAGACCTATGGAAGGTCTGCTTGTGTAAATACTGGCAGGATACTGAGGTTTTGTATTCTGTCGTTAAGCCACCACCTTGGAAAGAGCCATTGCCACATCACCGCAGATACATGCCAAGGGCATAGCCTCTGGGGATGTTGCCCTGCTTAAGTTCTCCCCATCACTGGCCTGGAGCAGACATCACACTGGCAGGTGCTGGGCCCTGTTTCGCAGCACAGTTTGAAGGCTAAGACAGGAAAAAAAGGACTGCTTCCTTTGCTTACTTCCCAGCTCGCTCATGCTCTTGCAAAAGCACAACTGGCACAAAGTTTGGCCCACATGACTTGTGGAGACAAAGTCATGCAGACATGGATCAAATGCTCTGACTCCCATTGATCTCAGGCCAGAGAATTTCTATAAAGGTCTTATTGTTCTGGGTGATGAACTGCTCTTGGGGGAGAGTGCTGTTAATATCCTTCACGGAGGCAGATGCTATTGCATTAGAGGTTAGCAGATGTTTTTCTGTATTTTGTCTAACTGCAAGTTATATCTGAGGCTTTTTAACTTCCACTTTCCCTGTAACATTCTTAAATGCAGATCTGAGAAGATTTAGTTGTCTTGTTTACTGTGAGACGTCGGGACTGGAAACCCTATCCTCAGGTTCACTTCTGCCTTCACCCAGTTATCAGTAGAAAAATGGGGATGTAGTGATCAGCTTTCTAAGGCACAAAAGTTAAAGCTAAGTTTGAGATTGTGACAGCAAGCAACCATGAGCCTAGGAACTCAATTAGCCTGAAAGACAACTATCTCATTATCTTTCCTAAAAAGATATAAATACATAAGAATATAAAAATTTAAAATAAAGTCTCTCTTTATTGACTGTCTAGATGACTGAATTTCATTGCTCAATTTCTTTAAATACCCACTTTAGTATTTATTTATTCTAAGCGTGAAGCAGCTACGATAATTAGACTGTCAGATTTCGTAAGTTAATGAGGAGTCACTGGAGTGGAAGGTTTTGCATTTGTGAGATTGCTGAAAGAGAGAAGCTCTGTGCCTTTGCTCTATCTCTTTTTTCTTTTTCTTTTTTTCCCCCTCTGCTGGGTGGGAAGGAGAGAGCTTGGCAGTGCGTAGATCCATTTGAATCCTTTTGATTAGCAGGTTGCATTCCTACCACTGTTCTACCAAATAGTATTTTGCTGGTTCCTCTAGGAAGAAGAAAAAAAAGAAACCATAGATGAGATTTCAAGAGAAGGGTGCCTAGTTTAAAGAAATAATTTTCCAAAAAAATCAGAAGGAACAGAGATGTGAGAAATAGTATCCTGAATTAGTTTATATTGTGGCTAATGTCACATATTATGGCATTAGGAAAGTAGCACGGTGAAAGAAAAGAACCATTTTGCAGCTTTTTCTTTAACCTGATTTTTCCACAGGACAACCAGTGCTCACAGTTCCAGGAGTGAGACTGCAACCTGAAATCTGGGACCTGTTTGCTTCTTGCTGAAAAGACAATCTCTCAAGAGGTTCAAGCAAGTTTTGGTAGAAAGCAGGGAAGATCGATGAACTCTTGGGTAATTGTGTAGTTGCCACTGTCAAAGCTGCTGCCATCATCCTTAGCGCATGAATTTCTTTCTGTATTGAGGGTGGGAAAAGAGAGCTGATAGGGAAAATCTCACAGACAGAGAGAAGAGAGCAGCAAGTCAGTAGCCCCCAATACACAATGCTCAGTGGTATAATGGGAGGTTTGGGTTTATTCCTTTATATTGCCAAGTCTTACACCACTGCTCATTCCTCTGATGCCTCTCCAGTCAAAATATTGTTTCATTTACCCATTTCTTAAACTGACCAAATTGCTTTGTTCACCTTTGGTTTTGTCTATTAAGCTCACATTTTATAGCTTACTTGTTTTGATTTCACATGCAATGGAACCTGAGAAAAGCTAGACAAAATCCTAGCTCAAACAGCCAGGTTTTAGTTAATCTTTATTTTAATAAGACACATCAAAATTATGTTTCAGCATCAACATTATTCATCTCCTTTTTGTTGCAGAAGACCAAAAGATCACTTAAAACCACTGCTATTGAAAGAAATTACCAGAAAATATGCTTTTATTATATCCTGTCTCTTCGTTTACTTTGTGCATTTGTTAACAACATGTGTCCAGTCAGCGTCACTGGCTGGGCCTGTGCTTACAGGGCAGACCTGGGAACTGATCTTGAGGCCAAATTACTTTGACTGTCTTATTGTCTGCCAAGCTAAGAGGAAACCTAGCTGTGATAGCAGGGCAAACATCAGCTATCCATCTGTGATTTCAAACGCATGTAGATGGCATGTACCTGCTATAGGTCCCAGAACTCAGTGCCTGGCCTCACAGCCTCTCTCTACTCCATCTGCCCTTGTCATACAGACAACAGCAGGCAGATAGAACAGCCTTGAGTGTTTTTGAGAAGACCTGTCACTGCCACCCCTGTGACCAGACTGGGTTTTGGAGGCAGCCTGAATACATTCCCTGCTCACCTGCTCAGCTAAGTGTGGACAGGGCAGCTGTTCCCTCTCTGTGATCAGAGAGGAACTAATCCTGCCAAAAAAAGCTCGTTGTCAGTTCCACTAAGGCTCTGGGACAATTTACTTAAGGAGGGCTCTCATGCTTCAGTGTTCAGTGAACTTGGATCTGGCCAGGTTTAAATGATTTTTGAGATTATTTCACAAATAAATATCTTTAAATAGTGAAACTGTGAAAATAGTAGGAGATACGCTTAAACATTTTCTTTTTTGTTGTTGTTGGGTTTTGTTGGGTTTTTTTATAGTAATCTGGCCTCGAAATTATTTTGTCTCTTTTTTTAAAGCTGCTTACAAAACATTCTAAACAAGTTTAAATGTCAGCTCAAGTTTTCTTCTGCACTTCATTACGGGAAAATGTTCTATAAGTGATGATGTTCATATTTATTCTCTTTTTTTAAAAGGGCATCTGCATTCAGACATGCAAGCAAAGTTATAAATGAAAGAGTAATTTCTTTTTTTGTCATTTTAACAGGCTACCAATGGAAAGTAGGGGGTTCTGTATGCTTTTTCAAATCTAATCAGAGGTAGGTAGGCAGCTAAAGCACAACAGCCACATGCTGCCACATGGGAGAATTGAATTGCCTGGGAACATAATGAAACTGGCCAGCCTTCCTTCACTGGACAACCTGAGTTAGGCTACAAAATTAGGCAAAACCAAAAAGCTACACATTCCAGGCTCTGTCATGAATCCATGGCCCCTGAGCAACACGGCAAGGGACAAAACATCATCACACTCACTTCCTTGTTCTGCTTCTGGTTTTAAGAAGAGAAGAGATAGAGCCAGGCATCTATCCCAGGGTGATATATACACTCCATGCCAATACTCTGTCCATTTTCTACCCTATTCCACCTCTTTCC
>NW_010395984.1:34822-41754 GCF_000710305.1 Buceros rhinoceros silvestris
TCTTTCCCTCTGCCTGCTGAGGAGGAAGGTATGGATCGTCGGAATCTGTTTCTGTTCTCATGCTGCCTCTCAAAATGCAGATAATGCAGTGTCTCTTATATGTATGTGCTATTGTACTAGCTAAGTGTAGTTGAATCTACAGGAAGATTAGAGCTTGTTTTAAACTGCTAACAAGCAAAGTAACTGAAGTCACTAGCTCTGCAGAATATTTGTAATTAGTATTTATTTTTCCTTTTGATTCAGGACTTAGGCCAGCAGAATTCCTTTGCAACCGGGGCAGATTCTACCCTCTATTACACCAAAGACCTTTGAAATAACTCTTGATATTGCCAAAATGAAGCAAAATCTTTGAGAGTGTAGAACAAGGGCAGAGTTTGGTCAGGGGGAGCAGTATTTTTAAAAATCAGTGGAAGAGAATGAAATTGTGCAGATGTCCTGCCTTTTGTTTTTCAGAAAGCAATGTCAGAAAGATTGACTTGGCAACGAAGATGTAACAGCACAGTCTGGACACTGCCCTTGTAGAATAAACTCAGCCATGTGTCACTTAATAGAGAGATCCCTGGACCAGAAGATCGATGTACAAACAGGACAGATGGGGACTGACAATTGAAAGAATGTAGAGGCTGATCCAAGGCTTACAGAGACCTGTCATTCCTGGGGTTTGCCTACAATCTCCCTCGACAAAAGAGCTCCTGAGGGAAGGGGGGGATTAGTCAAAAGTTGAGTCAAGTCTCCGGGGAAGATGGTTTCTTGGATAAAGTTGTCAACAAAAGGAATTGTTTAAGACTATTTGTTATAATTTCCTAGAGGGAGCTTCTGCCATTACTAACAGGATTACCAGCATACTGGTTCCACACCAGCAGAGCATTAGCCGTGTACATTGCAGACTGGTTGCTTAGAGCTGGATTCAGGGGTCTTCTTATACTGGGTCCTAAATATGTGCAGGTGTGGATGAGCAGAAGGTAGATGGCAAAGAATTAAGATGCAGCCAAACACAGGCCATTTTTGGTCCAACTGTTGCAGCAAGTCCTGGCTCATTAATGAGTTACCAGGATGTTTTAATCTCCTTGATCTCAGGGCTACTGACAGACTATGAGAAGGAAAGCTAATCTGAGGTGAGTGCTGATCAGGATGCATGGGGAAATGAGAGAGAATTTCCCAACTACATTTACTGTGAAATTTCTGATAGTATTCTTCCTGGAAGAATCAGGAAAGCAAGTAATTTACTCTGTTCCTGTACTACTCTGCCTGGTTTCAGTTATCTGGGATAATTTTTCTCAGCTCTGGGACATCAGAAATGTTGGTGTAACCTCACGGCAGTTCTGGGAAGAAAAGGAAGACAAAGATTCATCATTAAGGTGCAAGCATGCAAACCTTCTTGAATACTTCTTATTCATCTGAGTAGTTTCACTGGCATGACTGGGAGAACTCAGCAAGAATCACGCAGAGCATTGGAAGGCAATTGAGGCATTGGAAAAAAACCAGTGGAGTTATGGGGAGACATCAGAGAAATGGGTGGCAGCCATAGAAAGATCTGGAAGGTGACATTTTAGTGTAAAGGCGCTACATCTCCAGCCTTACCCCAGATCTGGGCAGGAAGTAGCAAAACTGTTTGTGTTGCCTTTGCCCTTGCTATAGACATAATTGCAGGAACATATAGGTTAGCTACATAAAAGAGTGTACAGACTATTTCCCAGCACTGCTCAGTTAAGAGGACAAGAGGTTTTCCTTATGTTACGTGACAGTCCTTAAAGTCTGCCTTGACAAAAGCTATGTCCCAAAACTCTTTCCACCCCTAGGTTGTGTAGACCCAGATCTCCCAAATATCAGCCACTCTCAAAGTGGGTGTGAATCCCTGACCTTTCTTTGAGATACTGAACAGAAAGTTTTCTCAATATTAGGACCTTCCGCCCTTCATCTGCTCTGCAATGTATCTGGAATAATATTACAGTGATCTCACAGCAGTATAAGCGAGAGCAGATGAGAGTATTCTAGAGTTCTGCTTAGGTGTGTACCACTGTGTCAGCTTCCCAAGCACAGGTTTATTTGTGGAGAGAAGGGTATTTGGCATTTGGAACCTTTTTAGAAGAAAAACAATAGTTCTTAAGCACACTGGCACTGGCTGTTGCATTGCAAAAGCTTCTAAGGACTGTTACAAATAAGTGGATGTCTGGCTGCATAGGTAGAAGACACCTCTCCACTTCTGAGTTATGCTGCGTCATCATATTCATGTTCAGAGTGGTTGTAAATGTTGCCCAAGATGGGATAGGGCTGTTTCGCATTCCTTTTGCGCTCTTGGAGACAGCTGGACTAAGAGCAGTGAAGAATCAGGATCTCTAATGCCTGCCATGGGATGGTTATGGCTGGATGTCTGCTCGTAATTGGGAGCTACTAAGTGCTCGAGATACGTTAAATGAAAGGGTCTGTTATGCATTGGCAGTGAGGGATCTAATGATGGGAACTGAATAATTTTCCTCATGGTGTCTATCCAGACCACCAGCTGTAAACTACTTCTGCCCTGGAGCAGCAGAGAGAAAAGCTTTGCTATTTTACGTGGTTATTACCCCACAACGGCCAAAGCCCTCTTGCTAAATTGCCAAAGGGTGGAACGATGCCTTCTAGCTCTGTACCTGGAGAGAAAGATTGCCAGGAAGACCCTGGCAAAAGGGTGCTGCAAGCCAGCATTCTTCAGTTCATTAACTTAACACTGGAGGTCCAATGCCTTAAATACGTCAGATCAGAGAGAGAGGTTGCCCCAGAACCAAAATAATATCCCAAATAATATCCCAAAATAGCAGGAGTGCTATTTACATCAGGAGTATCGACCTTGTAGATTTTCCACCCCCTGGCCTGCACGATCTCAAAAACAACAGCTCTCAGGGAAAATGGACATAGTGTTGTAATGAACACATCCAAATTCATGTACCAAGTTGGTGCCACCCAAAAAGGTGGTCCTGCTTCTCCCTGCTTCAAACTTCAGTCTTTCTCTCTTTTGCTCTCTGGCACTTTTCTAAGCCCTTGATGAGCTGAAACTCACTAAACAGGTGGAAACCTATTAACTCCCTTGCTGAGTTAGTTTTTCATTGCTCTAGTGAGCTGAGTCAGATTATGAAGGGATCAGAGAAGTAGCAGACTTCATGCATGGTGGAATGTAGAGTGGAAAAGGAGAAGCGGAAAAATACACAAAGTTCAGACTCTCTTATTTCCAGCCTGTTCACATCTAGTTTGTGTGGGTGGTCATCCCCTCTCACATCTGCATGTTTGATGTTCGGTTTTGGAACATTGAGTGGATTCTGGTGAATAAGTGCTCAGTACTGCCATCATGTATGTGGGCCCATCTCAAATCTAGGTGTTTGCTATTGAAGACCTCACAGAAAATCTCAGACACTGGCAGAGAGGTGCTGGACTGACCTTTCCTTTTTTTCCAGAAAAGACTTTCTCTTGGCAGGGGGTAGGATGCCTTGGCAAAACAGGTGAGAGTTTGTGAAGTGCAAGTAAATGGAGATCGTTGTGCTCGAGGGTCATCAAACTGTTTCTTCTCACCACCTAATAAAAAATTAAAAACAAATCTGAGATTTTGGAGAAATCCTTTAACATCCTCTTTTACGTAAAGAGAGTTTAACAGCAGACTTAAATATTTGCTTTAAAAACATGTTGAAGTAAATGAAAGAACTTCTTTCCCAGGCCAAGATTCTGTTTTACTTCAGCCCAGAGCAAGTTGTTGGCCAACTTACATATCCCCAACAAAAAATCTAAGCAACCCCCTGTCTGTAATGGTGCAAGTGGCAATGCTCTTTAAGGGCGGGGGTGGGGGGGGAAGTGGCAGAAAAATCCCCCTCACATGCCAGAATTGCATTTGGGGAGCCCAGATGAAAGCCCTGACGCAGGTCATGTGACAGGTGTCACTTCAGTAATGATATTGGGGCAGAGATAAAAGTCCTTGCCAGCTGGTCATGTGACACCGCTTCATTACTGGCACAGCAGGTGGTCGGAGAGTCTCAATGCCTTTATTTTTTATTATTTTTTAATTTTTTTTATTCTGTGATAATGAGAAAATGTTTAAACTTCCATCCCTGTGTTTAAACACTTCTTCATGCTGACAGCAGCAGGAGATCCCTTGATCAGCTGTCAGATGGGAAAGTGCAATTTTTCTGGAAAGTAAACAGCATGTTTGCCAGTTGGAAATAATTTTCTGTTTGTTGAGACTGCTAGTCGTGGTGTGATGGAGCCATGTCACAGCATCTGACAACTCAGGAGTGGGGAATAGAAAACAGGCTGAGAAATGGGTTTTAGACTGCGCTTCTGAAAACAGGAGCTTGAGATTTTTGACACTTCACTATTGTATTGTGGGGGAAAAAACCACCACTTATGGATTGCTTATGAAACTTTTAAAGCAGCCACTCAGTGTCAGTGGAGATATGTGGGACCTTCTAAAAGATGGTCCTGCATTTTAATAGAAACTTTCCTAAGAGAAAAATAAAAGGGACTTACAAAGGAATGGGGGGTGTGGTAACACGTGGGGGTGCAGGTGGCCAGATCTCATTCTCAACTAGCAAGAGAAAACAAAAAAAGCCTCCTTATATTAGAAAACTTCTCATGGCTCCAATGTCACATAGTCTTGGGAAACCAACTGGGAGTTTCAGGTGAGACAAGGAAGGCAAATGTGATCACAGGGTCATGCCAGAGAGCGCAACGCCGTACCAGGGCTGCTGGGCCCTGGCTGAAATCAGAGCTGTTACGCTCTCCTCTGGAAGTACTCTAGAACCCAGCCAAGGTCGCTTTAAATGCTAACCACACTTATTTCTTCTCCTATTAGGCAAATACCTTCTCAAAGTCAATTCCCGTAGAGAACAATAGATACAGATATAATGAACAGTTTTAATTAAAATTAAGGTTTGAATATGCATATGCAGAGACATACACAGCATTTTTTCTATGCAGACATAGACAACATCTTATATGCAGAATCAACAAATCAACCTGGTTTCAAGAGAAGGAAAGTTAATCACTGAGAGCATGGCTTGGATGGCCTATGAGGTATTTGCAGCAACTATGTTTCACGGAGTCGTTCACAGTCTCCCAACAAACCCTTTCCTCTGCAGGCTGTTTTGCAGCCTTCTCCCTCTTCCTCAAGATCCCCATTTTTTTAATTACTGCCTGTTATACTTCATGTTGGCTCATTAAAACAGAAGTTTCAATGCCCAGTTGGTCTCTCACTTGCACCAGGAGAGCCCTAGGACTTCGGCTTCAGCTCCAGCCCCTTGAGTGCGGCGGGGCTCCACAGAGGTCGGTGGAGCTGGGGACGCGGCTGCCTCCCTCTCTCCCCCACCGCTGCCATCAGGGGCAGGGCTGGACCTTCAGCAAAAATGATCCCAAGCGAAAAGATCAGATCAGAATCTGGCCCTTTGTTAGCAGTCGTTAAAAAAACATTGCACTTTTAATAGGAGCTTATTTAATTAGCAGACTAACAGGCTCCATCAGATAAGCTGGGGATTTCCCTGGGAATCTGAGTCACATACTGCCCAAGTGCTCTGCGCCCTATGGTTAACCCTCTCCTTGCAGAACCAGAATGAAGAGGCCAAATCCCAGGAAAAGGGTTATTTTTGGATTCTTAAGGGAGAAGGAAAAGTCCTCCACTGAGCCTTGAAAGCCCTGGAGGTGCCAGTGCCTGCCGCCTGCCGAGTGTGAGTCACACATGCTGGAAGGACCCAGGAGGATCCTGGCGCCAAACTGTAGCTGCTGCAGACAGGAGACTCACCTGATCTCTCTCGCCTGATAAACACGCTGACATTTGGCAGCCTGACAGCTTCACAGTCCTGTAAGAGGCTTCCTAATTAGAACCTTCGTGAGAAAAAATTCTCAACTTGAAGTTTGTCTCTAGCTTCCTTGCTGCACTTTTTTTCTTTCCCTTTTTGTGCCTTTTCTCTGTTTTCAGTGTTTTCTCTCACAGGTTCTCAATACATCCCCTCCCTGCAGACGGAAGCTGTTTGAAACACAAGGCAGGAGAAAGGGTCATTTTTAGCTGTCCTCTCAACTCACAACAGCTCCCAGCAAAAGCACCTTTCTTGCATTGCAGCGTTGCCCTTGAAGGAGACAGGGAGATAAGGCAGAGGAAAGGACAGTGCATGGTGAAGTTTATAGTGAAGCAAAGTACAACCAGTCTGGAAGAAAACCAAACCAGTCCCGTTCATTCCTAGTCAGACTGGTAGGGCAAAACCAGTGCTACCAGCTGGCAGAAGAATGGGGACTCTGGGTCTGGATCCAGCCCTCAATTTTGCTTTCCTCTACAGCAAGCTGGCCCTGAACAGCTCGTCACGACGCCCCAAGCATTTGAGCTGTAGCTGAGTTTAGTGTTGCCTTCAAGCTGCACAGTACCAAAATGCTGCTGAATCATAGCAAGATATTCATCCAGCTGATCATAAGATGAAATATATTTTGTAGAGATATGTACTGTTACAGAAACAGACCTTTTAAAGCTAAATCATATTCCACCCATTTACCCCATCACATGAATGTTCTCTGAATAGTGCTAGAAAAGTTCTTAAAATGCAATAACCTCTGAATCTGAGGTTATATCAACAAGCAACACCTGCTAAGACAAGTACAACTCTTTTACTGGATTTATTTCCTAAAGGGTTATTTGCTAATAGTGAGATAGATTGATTGTTCTCTATTTAATACCCCGAAGACTTTTCCAGGTTAACAAGGCAGGTAGCAAAGCTCTCAAAGACAATAGCCATTGTATACTCTGCAACAGCTTGGATACAGATACAAACAACAAAATCCACTTTATGTTAGAGGGTTGTTCCTCTTCACTGTCCTCCTCAGTGATTACTGTATTTCCTAGATAGCCACCAGAAAGGGGCAGAAACTTGGGATTCTCCAGCCTTGGCCATGCGTCGCATCAGACAGCTCTGTATGAGTCCACCATT
>NW_010395984.1:41824-64353 GCF_000710305.1 Buceros rhinoceros silvestris
CCTCCAGTCAGCAGGATCCATATGATGACATGGGACCAATACCTACAGGTATTTGACCATTAGCTCTCTCCATTCAAAACATGCAGTTGAAGCTATTTCTAGAACAAACATATTTAATGCTGACATCCACTTGAAGATCTCCATCTAACATCTCTAGAGTTTAATATGAGTCTTATCCAGAGGACCGGGGGTCCTTGGGGAGTGTACTTTTTTGAGGTTTCACTTTGGGAGCTTCATTATGATTGCTGATGCAAAGTGTTTCACATGCTGCAGATCTCTACATATTTTGGAGCTGTGAGAAAAAACTGCACCTACACCTCCGTGCTGGGGAGAACGACTCTACATTAGGACTGGAAAGGCCAGTAACATCATCCTCATCTGTAATGCCTGTACTGTTAAGATACTGAGCCTGAGAAAATTGTTTATTGAACTGATATTTCCAACAAACAGATGTCTATGGAGTAAGCAGAGCTGCTCCCTGAGGTTCTAATATTAACAAATTCCCTGAAGAGATTGTAGCTGTGTGTTTTCTACCATCCCTCTCTAGAAACTGGAGTATGGATTTAGTACACACTATTTATAGAGCCCACCCCAGTCACTTGCTTGGAGCACCCCTCAAGCTGAGGGAGATGTAGTTGCATTCGTAGCCAGACACCATCTCCAGGGCCCATGTAGCATTATATCAAAATTCTGCCTTTCAGCATAGTAGAAACCTCAGAAAAAATTAGAGATTTTTCTGGACCTAAAATATCTGGCTCCATGCCTGCCCTGATTTTTTTTGTGGTTGTTGTTGGTTTTGGTTTTTTTTTTTCATTATAAATGAGTACAGACATGAAGAAGGAGAACATAGACATGGGGAAACCTCTCCTGGAGGACTGACTGGGGAGGAGGTGAGGGAAAGCTGGCTCCAGGTGACTTGCTCCTTAGATACCTGCATTCCCTGTCACTGCAAAGTGGGGACAAAGGTGAGAAGAGCAGCACAGCATTTTACACACATGCATGTTTGATATGAACTATTTTAAAATTCAGGTGAATCAGATGCCATGAACACATGCAATAGCACAGGAGAAAAGAAAAACATTGATTATTTTCAGTTAAACTCTGTTTTTTTCAGGGTTTAAATTTCAGTCATTTAAATCCATTTTAGACTAAATCTTAGAAATTGAAATTGGCAGCCTGGTGAAATACCTATTTTTATTATTTTATTTTGGGGGATTAACTCAAGTTGATAGATTGAGAGCATTTTTTAAGTTTGTTGGTTTCAGATGTTTAAAAAGAATTTTAAAATAAACAAACAAAACCCAGCTGAAAATTTGGCAAGGGCTGAATCCATTGGGCAAAATTTTCCCAGGAGAAGCATAGAGCTCAGATAAGCAACAGAGGAGATGCTGTATTTCACAGCTGCAATGCAGATCTGTGTCCTCTCCAGAGACTCCCAGGCACTAAACAGGGATTTCTTTAGTTTAAATGCCAGATCCACTTTGGTCCCATTGATACTCCAGAAAGGCGTTATCTAGGAAAACAGGGCATATTTAATCCACTTCATCATTAATGCAAAGAACAGACTCAATATTTCTGGAAATCAGAACCATGTGTTATGAAACGTCCTTCATATCTTGAGTAGATTAAACTCTACTCACCAGCCTCCCCTAGGTAGTTGGGCTGTTGTTCATTTGTAATGTCTCTGTTTATGATGTACAGGACTTTCTGGGTCCGTGATGAAACAAATATAAGCTAGACTGCTTGGCCTGACCGGGCACTTCCCTGAAGGATGTGCTGGGAAGTTCAGTTTGGTGACTAAGGCTGGAATCACAGGTATCACAGGTGCCAAAGGAAAACAACAGTCTGAGTAACACACTCGGACTTTGGCTTTGACCTTCTCATCAGGAATGGTTGCTCCATTTTCTTTGCAGAACATTCTCTGCTAGTGAAATCTCGGGCCATTTGACTTTTTGTCTGGATTTAAAATAAAAGGGATGAAAAGATCTTATGCCACTGAACAGGGCTCTTGAGTTTTGTCACCATGTGGCAGTCCTGCCAAGGCCAACTCCCCACGATGAAGTCTGGTGAGCTAAACACAATGCAGTTGCACAGGTCTCTTCCGAGGCAAGTAGTCACGGTGCCAGTGCTGGTGAGCTGCGGGCTAAGCTGCATAACCCTGCATCCTGCAGTTGGTGAAAAGCTGCAAGGCAAACCACACCGTGCTTCGCTGGGTAGGTGCTGAAGACTTCTCATGTGTTTAGATGTGTTTTATACAAAACCCTCTCAGAAGCCATTCAGCTGGACACAGATCTGAAAGATTTAACCAGCTGAAAGAAGACTGTCTGCAAGACACCTGGAAGCACAGCACGGATGCTGACCATCCTGCTGTGGATCCTAAGCAGAAAGAGCTGGGAGACAAGCTTGGAGACAGCTGTGAGGCCCCAAGCTTGGGACCATGTTTGAGGGTCCTGTGAGCAAAGTGACAAGGCTGCCTTGGGAGCTCAGTGAGGAGGATACCTGAGAATCATAAACTGTTGAAGGCGGTAGAGAGGAACCCAGGAAAGCAGCTGCCTTGCCAGCAGAGAAGGGACCATTGATGTCTGGGCATGATGAATGAAAGCAGACAGGTCGCTATCTGACCCCATGTTTTCACAGGGAGTTGCCTGTGTGTGCCAGGCTGCACCACAGTCCCTGCTGGGGCAGATTCTGCTCAACTTAGTACAAGTGAGAGAAAAATGGCCGGGCCTGGAGGGAAACATGCTGTGAGCAGTCAGGGCTGGATGGTCCATGGGCTCCAGATAGTGCCTGAGGCAACTGGGAAGAGATATCTCTGAGGGGGCTGCCCCGGGGCCCTGGCCTGGCAGGAGACAGCCCCTGAACGCCGCTCTGTCTTCTTCTGCCCCTTCACAGCAGGCACCGCTATGGGTAGTGCCCCGCGGTTTGTGCGAGGGAGGGAGGGAGGACAGAGCCTCATCTCTGAGATTTCCGCCCACCTGCCTTGTGGCTCTGGATGAAAATTTGGAGGGAAGAGGAGCAGAGAAGCTCATACCCAGTCACGGGTGTCTTTGAGCAATGTCCGTTTCAGTGAGGAGTGCAGCGCTTCCAGGAGCCACGCACCCTTCAGAAGGAACAGCTGTATCATCCCCTTCCGTCGCACCTGGGGTCTTGGCTTCTTTCAGGCAGGTCCTCCAGCCGAGTGAGAGGAAAGGCAAGCCTTGGGCAGATGTTTGAACCCCCCAGCATGATCGCCACATTTACCAAGCATCCAGAGTTGTCAAGGGTCTGAAGATATCTTCCATTGCATTACAGCACTAATGAGATTAGAAGCAACCATTTCTTCTAAACAATGGTGCTACTTCATTCTAACCTATTTAGATGATAATCTGCTCTTTCAGTTACTAATATTTTCATATTAATGTAGATCCTTTTATCCCTGTAGCTTAGCACTGGGTTCTGATTTATTAATAGTTGTCTCCCTCTGGACTAGGGAGCAGGATGCTGTGTTGTGATGAGCTTAATAAGTCACTGCTCCCCACTAGCAGAGTCACAGACTAGCGCTTCAAATTTGCAGAGAGAATTGGGTTGACTTTCCCTCATTCCTTGAAGCATCTTAGTCCTGTTGTGCAAAACTTCCTGCTAACAATATTTTTTTAAATGAGCCAAGTACTCCAATACTGGTTCAACCCACTCAACTGAACTTTTAACAGCAGTTCAGGGAGTGAGGGCAAGGGCAGAGTTAACAGATATCACTGACTTTTCCCATCAAATGGTGCCAGGGCACTTTTCTGGAAGCATCAGCAATATAACATGCAGCAGAATTAATGTATATATTATTTTAGAAGGGCTCATGTTTTTTTAATGTCTCCTGGTTTGAAGGAAGGGTTGAAAGTAAGGGCAGCCTATTTGCATTGTGAATAAAGTTATCTGCTGCTCCCACCCCCCCTTCGCCCCGGGCCCCGAATATGCAGAAATAAATGCCTTCTAATGAACCCTGGGGGGCTGAAGCTTTGATATGGATCCTGCCGGGGGTGTAGTGGTCGGGAGAAATTCTGCCAGACTGAAACCCAGCATGGCGTGGCCGGGTAGGCAGTCTTCCTCAGAGTGTCAGAGAAGGGAAATTGGATTATCTTGCTAGCAGTTGGTGTTTTTCTGTCTGCAAAAAAGGTACAGATGAGAGGCTCCCGTTGCAAAGTTAAATTCAGACCTCTGCAAGCAGTAATGGTTTTTTTTCCTCATCTAAGTAAAAGAGATGATCCCATCCAAGTTCTGAAAACTTTCTTTTCTTGCTCTGGCTGGGTGCAGGGCAGGTGGGTAGACAGGCAAAACCGCAGGATTTGAATTTTAGTTTGGTGGCTGCCAAAAGTGTTGAGTATGTGTGGCCATGTGTTTGTAAACACAGATTACTCTTTGAATGTGACATCTGGCTTTCAAGGAGCTCCCACAGCAGGCAGAATCACAGCAGTACACCCTTCAGTTCTCCCAGACGAGTCTATTGTAGGACAGTGTTTTGCAATTTACAGCACATTGAATAAGCTCAAAAACCAACAAATGCAACTGAAGTCCGTTAATAGAGAAAATCTGGTTAAATGGGTTACGTTCTAGGAACAAACTGTTGAGTGCCTGTTCCCAGGCAATGGGAAAGTTTTTTGTGTTGCAAAGAGGTTCCATAAAAAGATCATTTTATAGCGTTAAGCAATTCACTGCAGAAGCCAGAGCATACCGGAAAGGATCACGTGCTACCTGGCAAGGAGTAGAGATGAAATACAGCAGCCATAGACAGAAAGGGTGTGCAGCACCCAGGAAGGCTGCGCTTGCTCCCTGGCCAGTGGCTGGTGCGAGACGGTGCCATGGGGATTCCACCAAAAAGGCCAATCCAAGCAACTCCTTGGGGTGCAGACGCAGCACCTTCCTAACAGAGGGCAATATCAGGAACGCTGAGCAAGCTTCCTGGCATACAGGGTGTGCCAAGGAAAGAGCAAAGGGAATTGCCAGATTTTTTTCCTCTCCCAGAGGAGTATAGAGAAGAAACAATTCTGCAAGAGGGTTAGGAAGACAGGAAGAAACCAAGGCATAAAGTGCTACTGTTGTTTTTTAGGATGCTGCACCAGAAGTTTCACAAGGTTCCATCATTCTTATGCATCAGTTGCAGAGTCTCAGTAACAGAATTTTGGAATAACAGGTTCTGATTACTCAAGGATTTCTGCGTATTTTCTGAGGGGCATTTGTCTCCCCCTCTTTTTCTGTGCGAAGAGCACTCCAGGCAGGCTCTGCTATCAGGCCCTGGTTGCATTTTTGACAACAAAGCTACTTTAAGCGACCCTGCTCCCCTTCCACTCCTCATTACTTCCTCGCCCATACTCCACATCATCAGCTATGCCAGCGCACTGTCTGTGTAGCACATGGTGAATGAGACCAGAGGACTGATCCAGATAAGAAAACAACCCCAGGAAAAAAAAATGTTTATTTTTCAGCTGGATTGGTTCCTGCTCTAGGTCACTGTACAGCAGGGTGACTCAGGGATGAGAGCAAGTGCCAGGGTCTGTAAGCTGTCAGTCAGTAAAAGTCCCATTCCCCCTCCCTCCCTCCCCCCTTTCTACCCCTCTACATGGTGGTTTAGACTTAATTTTCTATAGGGCCTTTAGTTTCACCCCAAGTTTTACATCTGCAGAGATGTGATCCAACCTACAACAAGAGCTTGACACCCTTCCTGTTCCACAGAATAGCCTTGGAGTGTCAGGCTATGTCTCACAGTGCAGCTTGCTGAAAGGATCCTCAGGATCCTAAAAAATATTTTAAGATTTTAAAAAATTGGGGTTGGAATAGACAACCTTGAAAGGTCCCTTCCAACCCAAATTATTCTATGATTCTATCTCCTGCAAAGAGACTTGTCTATGTATGTGCCACCATCCAGCACAACCAAGTGAGAGTAAATCTGGGATTAATGACTTTTCGGCAGGCAGTGTGGGGCTCTGAACCGTGATCCACCACAGGCTGAAAACATACCCAGCAAATCTCACGAGGCAGCCTCTCTCTCACCTGCATCTGCCTGGAGAGGCTCCTCTGCCTTGTATTGCAAGTGGACTAGTTTTAGCACCAACTGCTTCAGTATCAAAAGGTGTCATGGAATTTTAATGACCACAGATGGCCACAACTTCTGGTTTATGTCTAATCTGAGCCCCTCACCCCCAAAGCACCACCACAGCAGCACTGTGCTCCCCTTGTGACAAGCTGGGGACAGGGTGGACACAGGTGAGTGACTGTTGCTGGTCCCACACCTCTGCTACCTGCTGCTCAGCCTGGATTTTACTTATCTAATACAGAGTGTGTTAACTATATGTAAATATGATGGAGTCAGGCCACAGAAAACTGTGGGTAAATGTTAAGTAAAATACTTTTGATCCACCTCCTCTAAAACATTCCAAATCCATGTCCTCAGGGCGTTTAAGGCACATAGTAGCTGGAACACCTTGGTTTTGTGCTGGATGATTAGATTCCCACATTTTTCCACAGGCAAGGGAAGCAAGCCCAGATACAGTTCATAGCCACTGCGCAAATTCATTGTAAGTAGTGGCCAGATGCTGGCAAGATGAGATTGAAGAAAAGTGCGTGCTGTTTCCTCATCTAACTATGTAGGAAAATGGATCCTTTCTAGAATACATCCCAGAGAACAGCTGATGGATGTGCCTCCCACAGCCCGTAGAGTTTAATGCTGTTCCAGGCATGCTTCATGAGGATATTCCATTCAAAATAGCTATCAGCTTGAATGGAGTAAGTACCAAACTACGAAAAACCCACTTTGGCTGCTGCCTGGGAATAGATTACAAAGCACATTTGGCTATTGAGTGCATGCTTGTAAATTTTCAAGTGCTGGGTGAGATCTCTAAGTCTGGAGAGCATCAGAGGATCTTAAGAGCACTAATGAAGTGTGGAACCCAAATCTTTCTACTTCTTCCTCCCAAAGGAGTCCCAGACAAAATTCAGTAACAATCACCAGAGCTTCTAACTCCTAATAAATTTTACACTAACTTCAGGTTTGGGGAACCCAGAGAGGAAAAACCCGCTCCCAAACTCTCATCTCCTGTCTTGGTTACACTAATTTCTCCTTGTGATCTTTCCCGAATATCCATAATGCTCCAACTCCAGTCCAGGCAGATCAGAGCAGTGAAGATCTGACTCACACAGCATTGCCACCACATCGCTCGCTCTCTCAGCCCTTCCACTGAAGGCACCCTTTCCATCACAACATGTAGTAGGGCCTCCAAGCTCCTCTCTAACCTTGCTCTTTTTTTTTCACCCACCAGATCTTCTGTTACACTGCCAATCGGATGCAGCTACTCACTTCGCTCCTCCAGTGCTAGTTGCTTGTCTTCTTCACTGGCCTACATTTTTTTCCAGCAATTGCCTTCACATTTCCCTCTGCAAAACTTCCCCTCAGTACTGGCCTGCCTCTGAAGGTCTGCACAATACCACCTCATTTAGACCCCTCCTGGATACTAATATCCTTTGCAGTGGCCATAATAATCTACCTAAATTAGTCCCCGGCTTATATACTTCACTTTTACACGGGTCATCCTTACGAGACAACCCTCCAGTGCTAGTTGCTTGTCTTCTTCACTGGCCTACATTTTTTTCCAGCAATTGCCTTCACATTTCCCTCTGCAAAACTTCCCCTCAGTACTGGCCTGCCTCTGAAGGTCTGCACAATACCACCTCATTTAGACCCCTCCTGGATACTAATATCCTTTGCAGTGGCCATAATAATCTACCTAAATTAGTCCCCGGCTTCTATACTTCACTTTTCCACGGGTTTTCCTTAAGAGAACCAGGACATTGTCTTTTGAGGGGCATCTCAGTTTTGAAGGCAGATGAGGCAGCAACCTTCTGTGTAGTTTAAGACCACAATGCACTCACAGTAGGTTAGAAAAGTCCCCACTGTTCCCTGAACATGCAGACAGCTGAGGTGTGAGTATGGATTCCCCACATGTGACTGAGGTGTGCAGTCTGGGCCACAAATTTTTGAGACTTAGGTTGTGGTTTGCTTATAAAATAAATCTGACTTTGTGGTTCCCGGTATTAGATCAAAAAGTCAGTTTTACGCAGCAAGGTGTTGCAGTATTCCAGGTACAGTCTGCCTATGCCACCCTACTTTTCTGCCAAATGAGATATAAACTGTCCACCACAATGAGCTGACAGAACAGCATGAAGTTGCATAAACTCTGTGTTGTGTGCTCAGGCCAGCTGGACAGAAATGCAGCTGAGTGTGCAGGACTGATCCAGGTTAAACGGGGACTGCTAGGTGACCTGTCAGTGCTCAGATACACAGTGCTGGTGGAACTTGGGCCTTCAGACTATTCTGGGGTTCCTTCTTCCAGGACAAGGCAAGATTTTCTGTGTTTGCAGCTGTGTGGTTAATCCTGCTGCAAAAACTGAAGCAAAGGGGTTTGTGTGGGCTGTAGGCAACTCTGAGACTCTGATAAGGATATTGGAGGTGGCAGCTGTTAACACTGCCTAACCTCCTTCTGAGATGAAAATTCTTTGCAGGCAAAGACTGGCTGCTCTAAAGCACATCACATGTTGTGAGTGAAGCTGTACTGCCTGTCATAGAAGCATATTGGTAACCAGTCACAAACACAACCAGAGGTGAGAGGAAAAAAAACTGCACCAGGAAACAAGCAAAGACAGCAGGAGGGGATGCATTCTAAGTAGGGGAAGGTGGGTGGGATGAGGTGCCTGGGGTAAGGGGCATCGGGATGGGATGGGGCAACCAGGATGAACGGGCACGCAGTTAGGATGTGAAGCCTGGGGGCTGCAGGGCAGGATGGAGCACCCAGGAGGGGTGGGTGCCCTTTTCTCCATTCCCTGCAGCCAAGGAGATGGCTGCAGGGAGGCAGTGCTTGTGGCTGCAGAGAAAGGAAGGGGTTAACTGGATTCGGGTACCCTCCTCTCTGTTGAACTCATTGATTCATTTTCTCTGTTCCTATTTCTTTCTCTCACTTTCTTCTTCTCTCTCTTGCAGACTGATTAAAAACTCTTTGAGTTTGAAGGTTTTTGTGTCAAAACAGCTCAGCTGCCAGCTGGGTGCCAAGCAGTGAATATTCATGGTATTTAAATGTAACAGTGCGGTGGGGGCTAAGGGATGGGCTAGTTAGCTCTTTTTAGATGGAGATTAGCTGCCTTTTTGCTCCTAATCACCACTGTTGTTGAAATATTACAGCTTCTGTTACAACTGTTAATGTCCTAAATGAAGAACAGGCTCCTCTGAATAACATCAAACGTGAAATGGTCACTTCTAATTTCAGCCTGTTTCTCTCCTGTTTGCTAATGTGTGTTTTCATTTTTAACAGGAGACCTGCCTGGGTACCACACAGTTCAGCTGCAAGCCCTGCAGGAGGAGAGGAGCTACCCTGGCTCGAGGGAGCTGCCAAGAGCCGAAGGAGCATTCTCTTCTGGGTGACTGGTTCAAGAGAGGTCAGTAGCTGGCCAGAGGTTGTTATTTACCTCGTGGGGATGACAGCTGCTTGGAGTCAGGAGTGGGTACCCAGCTGCAAGTCAGTCCTTCATGGACGAGCTTTCAGGATCTGCTGCTCTAGGTGAAATCCCTGCTACCCACACAGGTTGGAGGAAGTTAAGTTATTTTCTTGCATCTAGCAAGGGTCCAGGCAAGTGAGTGGAGGCCCACCACCGGAGTGATGTGCAGGAAGGCATAGTGCTCCATTGCTCCCTGGGCTGGTATTTGCCAGGGACAGAATGAAAACCACAGCCCTCGGTTCCAGGACATTATAAATGGTGAAGTAAGCAGACAGGCTCCTACTTGAGCTTTACTCAGATAAAACTCCCACTGAAGTCAGAGGCTGGATAAAATGTGTGACAGGGTGGTGTGAGTTGGTCCTTTCATGGCAATATCTGGAGGGAAGCCTGATGGAAAATACTTTGCAGCAAAAACTGCCCAGATGTCGATGAGTGTTTGGCCATTTGGAACCTCTCTGCATTCATCCACAAGAGCTGCCTGCCGTTATCCAAGAGCATGCCTGGCAGTGTGACGAAGAGGAGGGAAAACCCATGTGTGGTCCTTAGGTTCTGGCAAGAAATAGCAGAGCAGAACACCAGGCTATTGATTTCATGTTTGCTTTAAAAACAACCTAAGTGCATTCCTGGAGCAAGGCTGGTCTGGAAGCCTAAATAAAATAATATTCTTCAGCCTTGAAAACTGACACTAGACTTCAGTGACTGCTTTAAAGACCTGCACATTTCCTAAGCTCTTGTCTACACACAAAAATGGTGCTACTTTAACTAGCCTGGTGTAGCTAAAGAAATACATCTCTCCCCTCTTCTATCCTTTTCTCCTTCCTGGCATGAAAACTGTTAAAAAGCACCTAAGCCCTACAAGCAGAAGAGATCTTATCCATCTTTCTCATGACAGGACTTATGTTCTGCATTCCGCAGAACACAAGTGATCCCATCTAAGACAGTCAGGGACTACAACTCTCACAAAGCAGCACAGTATCAGGTTAAAATACGTGCACATTATTTACAATGTACAGGCAACACCACAGAATTCAGAGCTTCCACAGCATAAGCAGTTCAACAGAAACTGCATGTTAGCTAAGTTCACTAGAAAACAAACAAACAAAAAAAACCGCTAACAATCAAACAGAAGCCACAATGCATTCACAGACACAAATAATAGATCTGAGCACTGGTCGCTTAGAAATGTTTGTTTCCATGGATGGTATCAGAAATATGTGGGCCTGGCCCTTTAAAATTTGTGCCTCTCAAGGAGAATTGCATTGGCTAACATTGGGCTCCTGAAGGAAAAAAAAAATTATGTCGGCTATACGTATATTCCTTACTGGCAGAACATCAGGACTGCACTGGATATTCAGGATTATCGTGGGCAATACAGTTTAACAGGAACACCAACATGATTTCTCATTGGTACCTTTGTAAAGACAGCCTGCCCTTAATAGTAATAATAATATGAAACTCCTTACTTCTGTCTTGATACTCTCAGGATTTTCCTGTATCAACCCTATTCCCACTCAGGCTGAACAACTTCCCAATGCTGTATTTAAAGCTTTACCAATTCTAATATTCTCAGCAATAATACCAAAGCCTTCGGCTGTCTTATCCCTTGAAGTTAGGATGACCTGAATTGCATTAGATTTTTCCTTGAACAGTGATTGTTTCATTCTTTCTAAGTAAATCAGATGGTACTTAGCACATAATTCTGGAGGAAGAAAAAACAAAACACAGATAGATGTGGCTCCTAGCAGGCAGCAATTTGAAAACATGGCACCAAATACATCAATAGTCCCAGTCTGTTCTTTGACGTATTGGAGTGCCTCTTGCCTTCCTCAGATTATTTTCTTCAAAAGTGTTCAGCCCCCACAAATTCTGAGCTCCAAAGTTGTATCAAATGGAAATATCTCCAACACAGCCATGACTGAAGCAGTGAAGTGGCATAGCTGTACAGGCAGAAATGCAAGGATCTCCCTAATGCACTAATGCTGGTGAAAATCAGTGTGCAGGCACTGTTAGCCAGCAAAAGCAAAGGTAGCAGCAACGAAGCAAAGTTCCTCTGGAACAGCCCCTCCTTCCTGCGGGGTTGAGAATCCCACGCTAACGGGTTGGGCCACATGAGAGAGCTGTGGGTTACCAGAGCTCTCTGTCCCCAAAAGCAGCAGGTATGCTGAGAGCTGGTTAGTTAAACCTCAGCAGGACAGGAAAGTGGGGGAGCAGCTCTCCAGCCCCAAAGGAGACTAGTCAAATGGGCAGACACTTTGAGAGTGGACATTCCAGGATTTCCTCTTCTTAGTCAGGAACCAGAAACAAAATGATAACCTATGCCGGCAGAGCATGAGCTATGAAATTCGTAACACCATTCCTTCCTGACTCCAGCGATCACAGAGAAAAAAATCCATCCAACTCTTTGATCAACTGTCCTGACTCCCAGTAGCCTCTCAGGAAGAAAGGACATAGAGCAGGAGGTACTACTCCTCTGGATCACAAGTGTCTGAAGGAATCCTCTTTCCTTCGTAACCCTGTTGTTCTCTTAATCAAGAGTTGCTTACACTGTTAAGGGACAGTGATTTATCAGCTACTGATTGTGAGCAGAATGAACTGAACAGGCACGTCCACCTCTTCCTTTCATTACTACCATGTAATCTCATCTCTCCCCACTTTCTAGTCTGCCCAAGCCTCACTAGTAAAGATGCCTTCCTCGTCTTTGTTACAATTGTCACATCTTCCCTCTCTCCCCTCCATCTGCCCTTCCTCTTCAAGATTTCGAGTGCTGACCCCATGTCCTGTTCAATACCTTCCCCTTCCTGCTCTCTAGTTCCCTTTGTGTCCTTTCAGCTCTTCTGACTTTATCATACTGATCTCCCCTCCTCAGCACAGTCACCCACTTTCAAGTCACAAAGCCTTTCCCAGCTCCTCCAGGGGCACCACTTTTTAAAGCAACCCCTTCTTGCCACCAATATCTCTTCTTTATCACACGCCTCTTATGCGTTTGTTTCACCTGCCTGAATTGATAGGTGCAGACAAGTTTGCAGGCCAACATCCAGATTTGATTTATGAAATGACTGATAATGAGGGGGTTTGTGCATGGATGTACACTACACTAGACCTTCAAAAATATGAAGTTTTGTCAGGTCCCCATTGCCTCCTGGTGGCCCAGGAAACTCAACTAACAAAGCCTTTTGTGTCCTGTCTGGCTAGGAGATCGATGTCTTTTCTTTATGCTCTGAAATCTGCCACAGACTACTCAATCTGCACTTGGGTACACTTGCCCTGTACACTTCAAGCCCACCAGGCTGTTGGCTGAAACAAAACCCACCTCAGCTAGGAGAAATCACACAGAGGTCCCTGAGCTCATGAGGAGCATGGTGTTCCTTCACCAGCCAAGCTGCCAATAGGATCTGAGGAATAACTCAAGATTCATCTCACTAAGTCTCATTTGATTTAGATCTTGTGGTCTCTGAGAACATCTCCTTTCTTTTCCAAGTTTCAGAAGTAAAAACCATTTGGGTGACTTTGTTAACAACTGCCACGCTACTTTCACATCTGACTGGTGCAAGTTAAAGCAAGGAACGAAAGCACCTGATACAGGAAAATTTTCCATGAGAAAAGCTGGAGGTAACCACTCTCTTCCTAAAAATGAGAGCAGGCTGAGAATGGGTGGTAAAAATACAAGCATCTTTGCCCACAAAGAGAAAGCATCCAGTTGCCTACTGCAACCCTGCTAATCCTGGCATTATGCCTTCTCCATGTGCATCTCCAATGTCCCTGCATCCAAGGGTGTTATTCCAAAGTAACCTACCTTCCACACATCCATTTTTAGAAGTATTTACGTGAGAAATCAGTACATAGAGGCTACACAAATGAATGTTTCCAGTCATTCACCTCCACCATGTTTTAGTTTTCTTGCCTTAATCACCTTGTGCATATCTCCTTGTTGGCTGTCTTGCATACACCCTGGCACCACCATCACAGCCTGGGGAAGGCTGAGGTGAATGCTTCCTCAGTTACAGCTGAGAAATCTGAAAGGAATTTTTTAAGTCAGATTACATAAAAATGGCACTTCTGTCTTGTCTGTTCACTAGGACAAACAAGGGTACGCCCACCCCCACAAGCCCACCTGGGTAGCCTGTGGCAGGAGACACAATAGTGACAGAAGTGACAGACCTCCCTGATAGCTGCTCGTTTGCTGACTCTGCTAGTGTCTGCTCTTCCTGGTGCATGAACCCTCAAGCCTGGTCCTTCCCACCAAGCCAGTGTCCAGCTGGAGAATGATTCTCCATCTTCATTTTCCTCTTGCCCTTTATTTCTATTGATCGGATCTCTGGTTACTTTCTAAACTTATTATTTCCATTTTTTTTTATCAGAGTTCATTATATCTTGTTATGTTTTTGTTCATTAAAATGATCCAGATTTGGGGTGGTAGGGTGGGGCAGTTAACTTTTCAAGGCACTGCCTCACTACCCATCTGTCAAGCAGTGTCAAGCATAAGGAAGAAACTGAATACAGGGTCTGGATTCTTTTCACAAAACCAAAGGTTAGCTTTCCTCCAGGAAATGCTGTCCCCTCTGCCAGCCAGACCCACAGTTGGGCTCCACAAAGAGCTCTGAGTGAAGCAGCCCTGCTAGCAGAGGAAGCACTTCAAAATGGCATATTCTCTTAAAGTAGACCCAGCTTCAGTATCTAAACCCTGGACAGGATTAATTACCCAGCGAGAGGCTTGTTAGAAGCTATGCTGGCACGCAGATAAGGGGAACTGTAATGGAATCAGCCAATTAACCATCCGATGGTGCTGAACTAAATGTGACCCCATCGTTAATTGTGGTTGTTTCTCAGCAGTTTTCTCATCACATTGGGTGCTTGGGAGAGGGGGGAGAGAGAGGGCTTATCCAGGTGCTTAATTTATTTCTGTTCACAAGCAGGAATCATGGGATATAAACTTCATGACAATTACGTGGCAGAGCTTTAAATCTTATTACACCTACTCTTCCTGAAAGAGAGGGGAGATGAAAGTCGTGGAAAAGCAGAAAAGAAGGCCTCCTCACACTCTTTAGCAGAGTAAACAGCTGTCTGATATAATAATGAAGCCTTCTTAGTGTAGTTTACCTGAAGGTAAATTTTCTGTGTGAGTGGTGTGTGAGAGGAATTCCTCTCACTTTATCTGCTGCATGGCCTGTGGCCCATCTGCACTGTGTTGAATGGAGCCAGTGCTCTCAAATAAAGCTAACATGAGAAGCTCAGGATGGCCTCAAGCTATAACTGTGGATATGGCTCCAGACTTCCCCTCAGTTCAGAGACGTTTGACTCTCAGTCCCTTGCAGAGTTTTTGAGCCAGATGGAAAATCCAGGAATGAGTCTCCTTAAAGTTCAATAGGGTTCAAGAGGTTTTTCTTTAAATCCATCTCTGGGGATGACCTAAAGCAGTCAGAGATGCAGAACAAAGCTCTGTCTTCTTGTGGCTGCTTCCCTAAAGGAAATGGTTGGACAATTGTTTGTTAGGAATTAATCTCACATGCTCCTGAACAGCTAACCCTTTCTCTGGAGTAGGATTGCGATGAAAGAGCATTGGTCACAAGAATGAGTACATTAATTGCCAAGGGTGGCCTTGCTTCCTAGAGGACATGGAGTCTGCACCGATCTACCCACAGCTGGACCTGCAACACAGCCTCTACCGTACCTGTCTTGGACTTAAAGTCCATCTTCTTCTGCATCCTATCTGGTAGTCGCCGATGTGGCAGCTTAAAGCAAAACACAGGAGAGGAACTGGATGGAGATTCTCCCTATTTCTTGCAATCTGGAGCACAGAAACTTCTGAGCTGGAGGTTGCATGTGCACTCCTGAGTTTAACATCCCTTTTTAGACTTTACTTTCAAGAGTTTTCCAAACCCTTTTACTTTATCTACAATCGTGTCACTGACTTACATCCAACAGCAATGCGTTCCAGGTTTGGCCATGCATTGATGAAAAAGCAATTTTTTTCACTTTCCTTTAAAACCTTTGCCTGATAACTTTGTTTCCTGCCCCTAGCTCCCATGTTGTGATAAACAGTAAATAGTTCCTTATTCAAGTCTCTGTGCACATCATGACTTGATGGATCTCTAGCATAACCTCCTCAGCTGTCACTTTTCCAAGCTGAAGAGAGTGGTTAGTCTCCTTTCATAAGCAAGTCATTTCATACTTACTGCCTTTATGCTTGTCATTCCTGACCCATAGCTCTTCGAAATTTCACCCTGTGGCTGCTCCCAGCTCTGTCCCCGCCTCTCAGTCCCAGCCAGAGTCCCCTGACACACTGCAGGACTCCTGCCAGCACTACCACACTTTTTCTTATTCCACTACATGCTCTCTGGGGGACCAAGATTGCACGCAGCATTCAAGACACATGGATTTACACAGCAGTATAATGATGCTTTCTGTTTTGATGCCAGTTTCTTTCCCAACCATTCCCTCCCTCACCTCCAGTTTGACTTATGCTGCACAGTTTTATTCCCCAGGATGGCTCCAGGTCTCCCTTCTGTGTGGTAATAGCTAACATACATACACTTCCCCTTATCATTGTTTTTCCCCATATTGCTTCTACGTTTATCAACATGGAATTTCATCTGCCATTCTACCACCCACTCACTCTGTATCCTGCAGCTCATTGTTCATTACAGCTTATTACAGCAATCTCATGGGAAAACAAGCCCATTACAGCTGAGAAACTCACGCCTTATTCCACTGACTGAGGAGCTGCCTGTGTTGAAGGTGGTGCTGGCTGCTTGAATTTCTTCCCAGCTATTAACAGAGGGCCCAGTGTGCACTCCCATCCCCTGCCCAGAGGGGCAGGACAGATTGAGGCTCCTTCATCAGCCAAGAGGGTAAAGGATCACATGCACAACACACCATTATTTCCCTACTGCTGGCAACTTTCTCCCAACAGACTGCTGATGGCAGCCACCTACCCACATTCCCCTCCAGTGCTACCCTTTCCCAGCACCACTGCTTCTCAATAACGGGAGAGAGATCAGCTGAAGCAAGACCCTTTCCAGCACAGCCTGTATGCTAAGGATCCAAGAGGAGCAAGAAGGGAAGGGCTCTCGGCAAGGCTATCAGTATTTATCAAAGCAGAGAGGTAAAAAACAGAGCAGGGAAACCCAAACCCTTACTGCAGCGGTTACCTGGCCTCATTACCGTGGAAGGGATCAGGGCCCAGCTGGGTATGCCATGCTAAAGCAATTCCTTCCCTCTCTTGCCAGAGTCTTGTCTGTGTGGTGCCCTGCGAAGGCATGATCTTATATTAGTGTCAATCCGTTTTTATAATTTTATCTCATGATTCCTGGTTATCGCCTGTTATAGCCACTTAAATTATTCCCCACCCTTGTGAAACTCACACTCAGCATGCACATGGACACATGTAATGTCATTTTCTCAGGCTCCTTGTTATCTATGTTGGATTTTTTTTTTCTTTCCGTACCAATCAGCCTCTCCAGTCCTACAGTACATCTTGGTGCCTCTCCTTGAATTCTTCCAGATTTATATATATCTTTCTGCTGTGATACAGCCCAGAACTGAATGCAACATATTTTGCTTGGGATCGCATCAGAGGCGTTAAGAACCAGCGCCTCCCTCAGCCATGATTTGATGCCTTTCCATACACAGATAAGGATGGCAGTAGCTACTTTCTTTTGCTAACCATAACACACTGCAGTCATAAATGATACTCAGTTTGCTGTCTTCTATCACACTCCCATCTCTTTTATTATAACAGCTTTTCAAGTCCTTCTTCCACTAAATCACTATAGGCCAGCTGACCTAAATGGAGTATGCGGATTTGCTCCAGTTAAAGCTTTGGCCTTTTGTTTGGCATACCATCTAACCAGCCTTCTTCGGTTCAGGGCAAAACTCACATCACTTCTTGTTCATATTGCTAATCTTTGCAGTTTCTGGGGAGTTTTTCTCAAGCAAACAGTCATAACTCTTTCTTCTCTGGTATCACTTGTGCATTTCCACCCACACAACTCATGAGATGACCAAGTATTGCGTGCCTTTACTTTCACCCCTAGAATACTGCATTTAATTTCCAACTGTGTAAACATGGTCTATACATGGTATACTGCCAGCCAGCAGTCCTGGTATGAGAATTCCTTTCCAGAATGACTGGAAATGTGTAGTTCAAACAAAGCTGTGACTGATTTTCCCCTTTGCTACTTCTGGTTTCAGTGGTGGCCACGCCAGCGTGTAGGCAGAGCCCAGGATTGCCACAGCAAGGTCTGTGGGATCTGCTCGGCAGCTGTGGGCTGCCTGTGTCATGGGCTTTCCGGGTTTCAAATTTCATTCAGTCCCATATAGCAGGGCTAGCTCCTACAAAGCCCTTCCAGAACTAGCTCCTACAGTGCACGTGGCTTTTTGCCAGCTGCCCAAAATGCCGCGCAAGAGTCATCTGAATTTAGACCAAGATAACAAGACTGATTTTGGCCTGTGTGTTCTGACCAGGAATGGCAGGCTCCAGAGAAGTGGGAGACTCGTCTCATTGTGCTGCTGACTGTCGTTTCATTGCCATTCATTCCACAAAGGATGGGATGTCGTGATAGTCTTTTACGTGCTCTTTGGAGAACTGGCACTCACAGCTGCAGGGAAAAGTTTGGTACAACCTCTGAGCCACAAGATACAATAACCAGATGGATAGCTGGCTGCGGTATGAAAGAAGGAGGAAGATAGAATGAGCAAGTATCTAGCCAGATCCTTACCCTTCTGGACCTGAGAAGCGTAGAGAGAGTCCTTCCTGGCCTGAATCAGTAGCCAAAGATGTGCTTCCTCACTATCTTAAAGAAACACTCCATCCTGTTCCCACAAGCTCCAAAACTTTGAGTTTTGCAAAACAGCGTGTATGGATTTAATATAGCACGTGGGTTCTGGGAGTGCTGGACAGGCAGAGGAGTCAAAAGAATCAACTGCAACCCGTGGGGACGGCAGGGCTGAGAAGCCTGGCAGGGTGCTTGCAGGATCTTGCCCCTAAAAATGAAGGTTGAACATACAGCAGTCACCGCTTGCATGGTTCTCGGGGAGAATGTCAATTGGCTTTGCAATGAAAGGAAAAAAGTTACTTCTCCAGGTCTACTCTTTGTATTTTCAGAGTGGCTATATTTAAAAACAAACAAGAAGTCCATAGAGGTGGGTTTTCAATACTAAGTCTGGCTCTTCATGAACAATGTGAGCCAGAATAAGGCAGGACAAGTGGGGATAAAGGTGCCTTTACACAGTCATATTCTCTCTGATCAGTTCTTAAACTGTCAGGCATTTTCTTGGTCTTTGCTGAGAGTTAGTAATCTCACTCATTCGTGGCCTGCCAAAGTCTCCATGAGCTCTTGTAAACTAAGCAGCACCTCAGTGATACTTGCTACAGTGACAATTTCCAGAGCAAGTCAGCTGTATGTGCTTACCAGGGAATTCCAGAGATTCCTGTTTATAGCAACATTAAAATCCCCTTAAAAACAATTAGCACAGATAAGGCAGGTAGTGTGGGAGGATAGATTTCCTCTGTAGACTTCCTTCATCCTCTGCAAAAGGTCTGGTAGACTTTCACACCACCTCAGTCTACCTCTTTAGCCTGTTCCCAATATCCATACAAACCCAGTGCACAGTGTTACCGTTGTTTGCAGCAGCTGGAAGAAGGCCGCTGCATTCTGTGCCATGAGATTGTTTCATGATCCAAACACATCACACTCAAGCCACTCAGACTGTGGCTTTACAGGAAGGCAGGCTCAGCTGCAGGGAGCCCAGTGCCAGTTGAGTATAAAGCACTATATATCTCAAACACCTGAGATGACATTTGCCAGCTCAAATTCAATAAAAAAACTTATAAAGAGGGAACTTTGTCCTTGTAGAGTTGATACTGGATCAGGTATTACATTATTTTCCAAACCTCCTCCTCCTCCCCTGCAGCTGACAGAAGCCAGCATCATGCGCTGTGCAATTCAACTACCTAGGCAGAAAATCATCTGGGCTCTCTCCTGATGCAGACAAAAGTCATGCAGCCTTGTGAGGCTGCAGAAGGGCAGAGATGTGGCATTATACAATGCACAGCCATGCTCTTAAACTAAGCACTTACATGCTGTGCAGCTGCACGCTGCAGCTTCCTCCCCACGCTTCCTAATGTCCCCAATGTGTGCGACTCCTTGGTAGCAATGAGGGGCTTCATCCCCTCCACAATCTGGCTCCTGTCACACATGGGTTTAGGAGAACGTGTTTTTAAAACCCTCCTGGGAGCTCACTCAAGTTCTGTTTACACAGCAGATTGGTGGCTTCTCGTTTGAAGTCAGGATTTAAGCTGTTCTTTGTAATTACAGAGAGACTCTGAAACTGGAGAGATTTCTGCTGTTGAAGACTAAGCACAGAAGAAAAAAAACCAGTTGCATAGGTAGAACAATACTTCACCCAAACCCTAGAGTTTGCTTTAAACAGAAGCCTCTACCGCAAAACAGGACATATGCTGTTATTCATCCCCCATAGTCTTGCTTCACATTATTTCTGCTCATCACCTCTGTTCCTTGTGAATTATCACCAGCACTCAAGGACATTTGGTCCACTTGGTCTACCACAGAGGATGGGGGATAGTAGAAAGTAACCAGAAAGAATCCCAGAAAACATCCCTAGACAAGGAAGTTTTAGCTCAAACCAGGATACAAATGAATGAAAGCCAGGGTATTTCCATCCTCTCCAACAGCTGCCATGGGAAGTAACTACATTAGCAGATTATATATTGAAGTTCATTTGAACTGATCACTCACTAATGTTTCCACTAGGAGAATAACAGGGAATATAATACTACCCGATTTCAGAAAGGCAGTTACAGTTTTGAAATGATTCTTTAGTAGCTCTAGTGTTACTAAGAGCCGGAAAGTGGTGTCCCAGTTCCTGTGCGGGTGTCAAAGCTTTTCACATACTCATCCCTGTAAGGAGGACAGGATATAAGAGGATATTTGGGGCAAGGTGGGACAGCAATGTTTCTTCCTCCTAGAGTGCCTAGTCTCTGAACAGTGTAAGGTTTCCCATGAGCAGGGCTGCTTCTTACAGCCCTTCACACGGCAGGGTCTTGGGCCTTCCTGGAGCTTCCAGACACCACTATTAGCTGTGTAAGATGGGACACTACCTCAGCTCCTTTGCTGTCACTAGCAAGTGTGATGTTTTGGCAGCTGACAGAGGAAGCAGGAGATGGAGGTAGGGTGAGAAAAGACTTTGGGAACTTTCCCAGCACATCAGAAACGGTCATCCAGCAGCACAAACCCGTGGCTGATTGGCTCCCGGTTCACCTCGGGTGTGTCAGGCAAGCGGGAAATACGTTAAACAGAAGGTGGAAAGTAGCGCATTTGAAACAAGCTGAAGCACAGGGGTCTAATCACAACCTAGAAGTGAGTCCAGCCCTTCCTTCACCTGCGTCTGCTTTGCAAAAGAGAACTGCTCTCCATCGGCCCAGAGCAGTGCCTGTTCCCTTGGCTCGTGCTGGACTGAAAGGCTAGCACTTCACTAAGCAGATTAAGAGCCTCAAACAACAGCTGTGTTTGTTCTCTGAATTAAAGGCAAGATAATTATAAATGATTGTTTTCCTGCAGATTAAAAGACTGTCTCCTCTCCTCCTGATTTCCAGTTTGTTCCCTGAATAAATACATTGCAGTATCAACAGCAATGAACTATTGCTTCTCAGATCACACTGATCTGTGCAGCCTTCATAACATTTATAATCTCTTATCTGAAAATGACTTAAGGGAAGGGGGCCATAAATCCCATTGAAAGTGAATTCCATCCAGTATTAGCCACTATTCAAATGGATATAGGCTGAATAATAGGACCTGATTAATTAAAAGCTGCACAGCACCAGTGGGAGAGACTAACATAGGTCTTCACTGAACAATCCCCCCATCAAATTTTCTGCATTGTTTTAAAAGACACAACCCCCACTGCCCTGGCTTCATTTGCTCCAGACCGAGTGACACTGGAGTGGGATACCTGCGACCTGGTCACAGCTGACATGTTCCTTTTGCCCTGCAGAACAAACACAGCTATTCTTGCACAAACATACCAGAGCTATGTCCTGACATGGGCTCCTCTACTCCATCTAAGGAGCTCGTTGCATATGTAGCAATGTGCTACAGTTTAAATGCTTCTCCTCCTCAGAGTTTCTAACCAAACACCATTACATTAGCAACAAAAAAAAATATTACAGAAGCTTATGTTCAATGCCCTGTAACACAGAGGAAAGTAATGTCCATTTGAAGGTAACGAAATTGTGGCTCTCCTAGATCCAGATCCCATGGTGGACACAGCCACAATACCACCTTCCTGACCGCTGGTACAGCTTGGGACGTGTCTGCTGCAGAGAAAACACCACATAAGTGCTATGGTATTTATGTGGCTGAACTAAGTTGTGATGGTGAGATTTTCATGCAAATTTTCTGCCCTGTGTTCCCAGTTTTAATGCCATTTGGTCAATAAAAACCTCAGTAAAACGAGACAGTGCCAGAGACAGCTTTTACAGGCAAGATAAGTATGATTTGATAGTAAGAAAATGAAAAATACCCCAGTTCTCACGTGCGGGATGTTATTTACTTCCATAATCACTCTCCCCTCTTCCCCTTTCACCCATTGGACCAAATCTCAGTCAAATCTCTTGTGGCTGTTTCATGACTTGGCAACAACTGCAGGGGCTGAGCCCTTCAGGGTTTGATACGAGGAGCAGAAATTATCACTGTGAATTCTGAGACAGTTTTCATGCACATAGTGGGAGGAGAGGAGTGCAGGCAGAGAGAAGCTTTACCAAATCTGCAGTGTAAGTCATTCCTCTCCTCTTTCCAAGTTAAAACCACTGGCTTTCCAACTTGAATATTAAGCATGGAGCAGCAGAGCAGCAGTGAGACAGCCCCAGTGATGAATTTTTATTCCTTTGTTAATTCCTTTAATTCCTTTGTTAATTTTTATTCCTTCGTTAATTCCTCTTATATCCTTTAATTCCTTTGTTAATTCCTTTGTTATTAATTAATAATAATAAATAATAT
>NW_010395985.1:0-5291 GCF_000710305.1 Buceros rhinoceros silvestris
ATAATAATAATAATAATAATAATGGGGAAGGAATTGTCATGGCTGTACTTTTTAATGGGGAAATGGATTAATGGGAAAGGGCTCAGTTGTGACTTAGTCCAGATCCTTGAGATGATGAAGCTAGTCAGTGTATCTACAGATGTCTACTTGCTTGACACAAGACATGGACCAAAATGTGCAGGAAATACACCATCTTTCAAAATGTTTCCTTCTGTGCTGAAAAGAGGGATTAGCAATGTCTTTTGATTTTACATCTCGGTGCTATTCACCAGCCAATTGTTTGTCTCTGGAAACATCAGATCCCATGAACTGTATGGCTGTAAAGATTTCCAAATCTGACCAACACTCTCTCACCCAGGACATATCTAAGCTTGTCTCTCAAGCAGCCAGTGTGTTTGGAACATCTGTTTTATTCTGACCTCTAAGAAATCCTGATGTTGAACCTGAATCCTACCCTTTAAGTGTGTCCTCCTTTTGATGGCTGCCAAGGCCACTTGCTTACTTAGAACCAGGATGTCTGCCTCTTTTCTCATAGTCACTGACCTCCTGCTTCCCAGCTCTTTGGCTCTTCTACACTACCATAGCAAATTTCCATAGCTCTGGAAAACCTCTTGATGTTCTGTGACTTTATTAACAATCTCCTTGTCTAGCTGCTCTGAGACTCCTGATCTCCCTGGGTTCTAGCTTTTGCTTATTTTTGTCTCTTACATGGGATGGGAGGAATGACATTCTCTCCTCAGCTTTATATAGTATTTTGAAAGGGAAAATATGAAAGAAGCATCTTTAAACAAAGGTCTTTTCATCGTTTGAACCCAGATGTCTTTTCTTCACTGCTGACTTTCTTATGTACTTGACACTGAAAAAGAAAGGGATTTTTAACTCTCCTCTGACTTTCTTCTGTTTCCTTAAGTGCATTTATACATTCCTGTCCAATCAAGAGGGGAACAAACCTTAACTTTCCTGTAACCTATTGGTGCATCATTGCATATACTAATTAATTGTCAGTTACTTAGAGCAGCTAAATCTCCCCGCTCTGGCCTAAGTTGAGAGGACAAGTTTATCTAGTATATATGTGCCACCTCTGGACTCACCCTGAGTTACTGGTATGTACAAACTACAGCTTTTGGCAAAAGTCAGGAGGGCAGACAGTCAGGGATAAGTATCAACTTCATCTATCTGTAAACAGCTCTCAGTGTCAGCCTGCCAAGAATAAACCCAGCACTTTAAAAAGAAAGAAATCTTTTTTCTTTTATCTTTGTGTTGGAGTTTTGACTTTTAAAATGGAATCAAGATTAAAGTAAATGACAATGTAAAATTACATCAAAGGTGTTTCCTTCATCCATTATTTACCATGGATGTAATTTTTTTTTTTATTTTAATTTAAAAAAGTGTAGTAGTCTCATTAGCTAGAACTAGGGAAGTTGAACTGTAGATGAATCAAAGATCTTAAGATAGACAGATCTGACCAAGAAAAGAAAATACTGTTATTTTGGTACCATACACTTATCCAGTAAGCAGCATGAGATCCATCTATTCTCTGTCCAAGTTTGTAGTTTTCCACAGAGGAGAGATCAAGGTACAAAGCAGGATTACACGATGTATTACAGTAGGATCTAACCCTGGACTTCAGAAGAGCAGACTTTGGCCTTTTCAGGGATCTGTTTGGAGAAATCCCAAGGGATACTGATCTGGAGACAAGAGCAGTCCAGGAGACCTGGTTGGTTTTCAAGGACTGCCTCTTGCAAGCTCAAGAATGGATCATCCTCATGTGCAGGAAATTAAGCAAAGGCAGTTTGGAGGAGTCTTGTATGGATGAACAAGAAGGTCCTGGCAAAATTCAAACATGAAATAATACAGAAGTTAAAAGCAAGAACAGGCGACCTAGGAGAAATGTAAAAACAGTCTGAGCATGCATGGAGGGAAAGACAAATCCATTTGTAGTCAAAACTGGTGAGTTATATGAAGAGCAATGAGAAAGACTTCTACAGATTTATAAGCAGCAAAACCTGATAGCATTCTACAATGAGTGGTTCTGTGAATGAGAGCAGTGGGTGTTGTTTATCTTGACTTTAGTAACAGTTACCAACTTGTTGAACATGAGCCAGTAAGGTGGCTTTGCAGCAAAGGAGGCCAAGAGCATTATGTAAGACATGTTCAGAGCACTGATAACCCCAGCAAAATAACAAATGAAGATCCTGGTGTGAGTCCAGAGAAAGGCCATGAATATGACTAAGGTACTAAGCCTCTGTTGTACAAGGAGAGGCTGAGAGAGCTCAGGCTGTTTAGCCTGAAGAAGAGAAGGCTCAGGAGGACCTCAAAAACCTAAATAAAAACTTGAGGAGAGGCAATAAAGATGACAGAGCCAGACTCTTGAGCGGTGTGCAGCAAAAGGGCAAGAGACAACAGGAACAAACTAAAATTAAAAAAATTCTATTTAAACTTAGAAAAAGGTCTTTTTACTGTAAAGGAGATTGAATGCTTTGAACAACCAGGATTCTTGGTGCTTAGAGATATTCAAAACCTGGCTGGACACAGCCTTGAGCACTCTGCTCTAGTTAACCCTACTTTGAGCAGATGATTACACTAGAGGATCTCCAGAGATCCCTTCCAACCTCAATTATTCCACGGTTCTCTGATTCTGTTTCCAAATTTACCTCCCTTCTTCTGCAAATAAAAAGCTTAATTGTTCCAGTCCATTTTCATCTTGGGAGTTCACTGGAAATTTAGAAGATTTCTAGTACTCACATAATACCAAAAATGCATGGCCAACTGAGAGTAACAAGCAAGAAACAAGGCACAACTACAAAATAAGCACTTTCACCAGCACTTGTCACTGGGAGATTACTCTTCTCCTTTTTAAAAATAAAACATACATATCTTGCAAATGCCAAGTCCTGGATACCCTGGAAGCAGTATAAGCAATATTTCTTCAGGAACACATGATGGTAACTTGTGTTAAAGCATCACAGTTGAAACTGAAACCTGGAGAAAGGAAGCTATCCTATACTTAACTCATATTTGATATTTGCAAACATGCTGCTTTTAGCTGTAGCTATTTTTTCCCCCAGCATAGAGCAGGCAAAAAAATCAACTGCAGTACTTTCAGGCATGACAAAAACATTGTCTTTTGATAATGAAATGTCTCATCATCGGCCTACATGTAATGATGCATTAAACAATGGGTAAGGTTTGGAAAGAAACTTCATTTTTTTTAATTAGATTAATTTGTTTCACAAAAACATCATTTACCTTTCCAAATCTTGAAACTCATTTCTTTTAACTATTGCACCCACAATGTGTGTGTAAAGACCACAGGCAACATCAGCAGGGCAGAAAAGGGTCTCAGTATTTTTAAGCTTTGAGTGTGCAGGATAAATGTATCTGTACATCCAGAGATGAGAGCATGCTGTGAAACACGAATCTTATCATGACAGCTCTCATTTGGCTATAATATTAAGTGGAAGAAAAGTCAAAGTTGGAAATGAGAATGGGTCTCTTCCTTGAGTCCAATCTGAACTGAGATTAAAAAATATCACATTAAGTATATTAAGAGTAAAACACTTTACTTTCCAAGCAACATTCATCTCAGTTCAGCCTTTCAGAGAGAATTTCTTTCCCTTTTAGAAGAGAATAGAACAGAGTAGAATAGAATATTTCAGTTGGAAAGGACCTAAACTGATAATCTAGGTTAACTGCCTATGTTTTTTGAAACGTAATCAAATCTGTACACTATTTTGATTCTTTTTTTCATTAAATGACTAAACATCAGGGGAAAATTCATGTCATTTTGTCCACAAAATAGGTATTAGAAGTGTGGGATAGGAAAAAAACAACTCCTGTCCAAAGAAGGATATATACCACCATCCGGAGGCAGAAATAAAAAAATATTTTGACTGTGCAGTATTGCCTAATGAAAATTTCCTAGTGCTTTCTGCGGGGCTCTAAAAATATAAATCACACAGAGTATTGGAAAATATCTTCCTGTGAAATATTACCTCCACTTGGGATTGCAATCTTTCTTTCGAAGTGTCACATGTAGACATGGTAGTGCTTAGGGCCATGGTTTAGTGGTGGACTTAGCAGTGTTAAGTTAATAGTTGGACTCGATGATCTTAAGGGGCCCTTTCAACCTAAATGAGTCTATGATTCTACTTCCTCAGGACATTTGGGGACAGACTTTTTAAGGGTGTAACCTGGCAGTGTTACACTAACAGTTGAACTTGATGATCTTAAAGATCTTTTCCAACCTATACGATTCAATGAGTCTATGACTTACGTTTCCTATAGCCACGATTGTCAGCTATTAACCATCACTGTTTTGTAGAAGTATTTGCACACACATTTTTACATTGTTAGTTAAGAAAGGACATTTCATTTAGACATAAGGCTCAACATCTAACATATTAGGTAAGTCTTGATTAATTTAGGTGAAGGGCAGAGATATACTTGTAAATGTGGATCATTAGGAAACTGCAGTGGATGATTTGTTTGTCACATTGTGCTGCTAAGTTTGGAAATCAAGAAGCCACAGTTTATGAAAGCTTTTTTTCTTCTTCTTCTGGTGTGAAGTATTTCACATTTCATAAAGAACAATGTAGCTTCATATGTTGCCTTAAGTTGCTGTAAAGGGTCCTTTTCCCCACCCTGCAGAAATGCTGCTGTATGAATTGCAGCACTGGTTTCTTTCATTGCCTGATAAGATGATGGACATAACGTGAAAGGTTTGAGTCACGATCTTTTCACATCACCTGTATAAAGCAAACACCCAAGATGGTAAGGGATGAAAAGGACTCCATACATCTCTGATACCCTTGGGAGCATGGACAGCAGGATCGCCCAGCGTACCACAGTGAGTCTCCCGCAGCAATGGCAGCAGCAGCAGAAGCCGCAGCAGGAGCAGAATCAGGAGCAGCGGCAGTGGTAGTGGGAGCAGAAGCAGCAGGAGCTGCAGCAGGAGCAGGAGCAGCAGCAGGAGCGGGAGCAGGAGCAGCAGCAGGAGCAGGAGCAGCAGGAGCAGGAGCAGCATCCCTGCTGGCCGCCTCAGGGCGGCACTCACGCTCCGTCGCCGGCCGTGCCGCAGCGAGCAAGCACGCTCCTGGCTTTCGCAGCTCGCTTATTTCTAGCTCGCAGAGCCATTTCCCATCAGAAACTAATCCTGTTCTCAAATCTGCATGTTTCTTACAACTATCCCCAGAAAACTACGGGAGAACAAAAGAGCTGTGTAGAAGCTCGGCAATTACGCCTGTGCCCGGCTCTGGCCAAGGTGTAAGCGCCAAGAGAGTGGCTTCCCG